>NW_027644948.1:0-26810 GCF_032717465.1 Coenobita brevimanus | reverse complement strand
ATATATGCAGAGGCCCATCCCACTGCTACATGGCACGTCCCCAGGTGGCAGATAGGGGAAGGCTTTGTAGACAAACGAGGTACCATCTTAGATGACATGACCATGGGACCCCCCTATAGCAGGGGTTCTTAATCTGGGGTCCATGGACCTACTTGGGGGTCCATGGATGGGATTCAGGGGGGTTCAGTGAAGGTCAGAATAATTGAGAACACCTCACTGACATTGCATGATGATGTTTGGCATCATTAGCTGCCTTCCCCCCCAAAAAAAAAAATCAAAGTCTTGAAGAATTCTTGGTGTTCGTTGACACAAAGCCTACACTCGTCTACAGAAGCAAGCTTTGGGTGCTCTGATTCTGTTTGCTATTACATACCTTTGTGAGTCAGGGTTTTCAGTGCTTGCTTCTATCAAAACGAAAAGGTGAAAACAACTGGATGTCAGCTTTATGGCATGCGTAGTTGCCTTGTCAAAGACCACAATTTCATCTTTCTTATTGAAGCCAAACAACAACAACAACCCTCTCACTGAAATGAACTTTTGAGCAGAATTAAAGTTTTTTTTTTTTTTTAACAAGTTGGATGTACTTCATTCTTTTTTCGAGTGGCCATTAGTTTTTCCATGAAAAAGAGTGAGAAACATAATTCTTTGTAAAGACTGTTTTATGTTTTGTGATACACTGTGTGAGGTAGTTTTCAATAAAATAAAGCATATTTATTGCATGCAAAACGCTGTGTTTGTGCCTTATGTGCATTTTTGTAGGGAAGGTAACTATAGCTTTCACCTCGAGTCTTGTAAGGGTCCGTGACTCAAAAAAGGTTAAGAACCACTGCCTTATAGATATACTGTATAGGGCTCCACCAAATATAACGAATAAGGTAGCACAAAAGTAAATCTCAACAGAAACTATATGGTATGGAGGTGAGATTATTTGTCACAATCCTCCCAACCAAACATGAGTTCTGTTGCACATAACTTCTGACGGGTGGTCCTGTTGGATCATCGTCTACTAAAGGTCCAACCGCACTACCTCCTGTGCTTACGGGCACACAAGCCACTGAAAGTGAGTAGGCACTGTGTTGGAAAATTAGACTCTTGGATATTAAACAAATTGAAATCCAAGTGAAGATCTATGCATTGCCAATTTAAGAAGCCTTGCAGAAGATTACAAACTTGATAACCTAATGACTGAACTGGAAAACATTAGTTGGGATATTGTAGGTTTGAGTGAGATCCACAGAAAAAGAACAAAAGCACTTCAGCTCGAAGACAAGTAAACCACCTATTTTATTACAGAGGAAGGGAAAATGAAATAGTTAGTGGTGTAGGGATTTCTAATTAACAGAAATCTTGCAGACAACAATTGTTTAGTTCAGCAGTGTATCTGACAGCAGCATTTGTTGTCATGAGATTGTGTAAAAAAAATATACTCTGGAAAGTAATATAAGTATATACACTAACTTCTCAGAGCCCAGATGAAGAAATAGAAACATTCTATGATGACATCTCCCAGATTGTGGAAGAAGAAAAGACAAATATATACTATACTCATGGAAGACTTCTAATGCAAAAGTTGGAAAGTTGAAAAATGGAGAAGCATGTATGGGAAAAATTTGGAGTGGGAGAAAAAGAATGAAAGATGAGAAATGCTGGTAAATTTTGCTGAAATGTTTAACATGAGAATAATGAACACATTCCTTCCCTCAAAAGAAAAGGGAGAAAGTGGACCTGGAGAAGCCCAAATGGAGAAACAAAGAGTGAAATCGACTTAATTACATCATATAATAATAACACGATCACAAATGTCAGTTATAATCAAAGTAAACATAGGAATTCATCATAGAATTGTGGGTTGCACAGCCAAGTTTCAACTTATGAAGTGATAAAAGAAAGAAGATGATTAAAGATAAAAAGATATGCCCAATAATAGTAAATGAAAACAAAGCAGCCCTTTCAGTTGGAAATAAGGAACAGATTTCTGCCTCTAAGTAATGTTGAATGTGACACTGATGAGCTGAATGACAGACTAACAAAAGTGCTAAGAGAATCGAGCGGAGGTGGTAGGAAAACCTAATACAACCAAAGCCAAGAAATATTCAGAAAAGACACTCAAGCTTATGAAAAAACGAAAGGAAATGAAAGTAAAAACAAAGAAAGACGAAACAGAATGAGTGGAATTACATAAGCTTATCAACAAAAGACAAAGAGAAGAATAAAGAGAAACATGGATCAGATCAAAGAAACCATCAAAAATGGAAAAAGTCTGAAACAGGTCCAAAGTAAAATGGCACTAGGAAAACAACAAATGACATAACTGAAAGAAATAAACACTGAAATCATTAACCCACCCGTGCCAGTGCCGTTTTAAAACGGTCTGACGTAATTGCGTGCTCAGTGACAGTGCCGTTTTAAAACAGTCTCGATTTAACAAATTAATTGTGACCGCAATTTTCAAGCTAGGCGCGCAAAAATTGGTGTGCTTGTAGGGCAACCCTTCCCCTATATGCCCTCAGGCGACCTAGCCCATACACCCATGCACTCTCGCCTCACGCTCGCTCTGCTTTTGTCAGTCATACGGTGTAGTGATGTCTCGCCACGATCTCTCTGACAGGAGATTCAGGACCTCCTGAGGTTCCCTACACTGGGAAAGTGATCTGGAGGATGACGACGCACATGATAAAGGACTACATCCAGCCTGAGGAGGAAAGTAGTAGTGATGATGAAATTCCCCCACCTAGAAAATCCAGGTATGTGGGCTACACTAGGGCAAACACACGGTAGGAGGCCACCTGCATGTCGTCGTCTTGCACGTCACAACGATGAGGAGGAAAGGGAGGAGGAAGATAGTCCTGCAGTTGAGGGGTGGTTGGGGAGGCAAAGGATTTCACCACGTGGGGAGGAAAGTGTGAGGAGGAAGCATGGAAGATTTGGGAAAGTTCCATTGTTGGGGGAGTGACTCATCTCGCCCATGCTCTCCCTTGTCCCCACGTGACCCAGCTCAGCCCAGCACCTCAGGACAAAGTCGTCCCTCCTTCCCCACACCCAGCACCTCACGTGAAACTCTTCCCCCATTCCCTACACTTCCCCATGCTTCCCCACAGCCCGAGGAACACGGAGGTGATGATGATGATGAGGAAACAACGTGGGAGTGGGAGGACGGTAGTGACTTTGTCCCCCACATTCACCCATTCACTCACGAAAATGAGGTCGGGTGTAGTGTCCCTGAACTTCACCATACCTCCAGTAGGCTTGACTTTTTCAGGAACTACTTTCCAGTGGAGTATGTGTTGAAGATTGTGGCCCTGACCAACACCTTTGCTGCATTTGAACGTGGGGGAACAACACATACACAACACAGCTGATTGTTTGAATCTGACGTGACCCTGGGTGAAATGCAGGTGTTCCTAGCACTTGTGCTTTTGATGGGGATATTGGAAAATAATCAGCTTCCTCGTATTGGACTGTGGATCAGTAATGGTGATGCCATTTTTTGGCAAGGTGATGGGAAGGAATCGTTTTCCGAACATCCTGAGCCGCCGTCATTTCTTTGACACCCTTGACCCTGCTAACGCAAACAACACGGTCAGGATGAGGAGGATACATCTGGTTTTTGATCACCGAGAGAAATTCCGTACCTCCTTTTCTCCATACTGAGACCTCGTCATAGACGAGAGTCTAGTGCTATGGAGAGGTAACATTGCTTTTCATCTCATCAGTATATCCCCAGCAAAAGACACAGGTTTAGCTTCAAAATCTTCGTGATGTGCGACTGTAAGACTGGGTATGTGCAGGACATAGTCCTGTTCACAGGTGTTCAGATGAACATCACAGAAGATAGAAGTTTGGGACTCTCAGGGCTGTGGTAAAAACGATGATCGAGGAATACCTTCATCGTGGGCACGTCTTATACCTCGATAATTGGTATACAAGCCGCCTTCTCACCAGGTACCTTCACCTGCAGGAAACTGGCCGGCACATGGTGAAAGTGGGGAGGAAGCTTCAGAAAAACAAGGTTGTTTTTTACAAATCACATAATATCCTCGCAACAGCATGGCACCACAACTGCGAAGTATTCCTCCTCTCGTCTGTTCATCGGCCCCTTGTACACCGCACAGACAGTATAGATTACAGGGCAGAAAGGCGGCGCCACATCTGGAAACCAGAATCTGTCTTGGCGTAGAATGTGAATATGCGACAGGTGGATCAATCAGACGCCATGATTTCAAGCGTTGACTGTGCCATGCCCACGATGAAGTGGTATAAAAAATTATTCTTCCATCTCCTCGACATCATCATCCTCAACGCTCATTATCTCCATGCACATACCACTGGCATCCAGGAGACCTTCGAGGGCTATATTCGCGAGCTGGTGCGGGAAATAGTGGGGGAATATGGGGAAGATAGAAGTACTGCCCGCCACCACTACACTGCCGGCACACCTCTCCACCTCATCTCTAGACACGTCCCCAAAATCGTCCCTCCAAGTGGAACACGTCAGAATCCCCAGCGGAGGTGTCACGTGTGTGCAAACAGCACCGTAGGGCCATGTACTCAATGGAAGGACTCAAGGTATATGTGTGCAGAGTGTGATGTAGGACTGTGCATATACCCATGCTTTGAGGAGTATCACACTCTCGCTAACTATTGAGAAACAGTAGTGTGGTAATGACAAGAGATAAAAAGACGCTCGAAAAGTGTTGTAAATACGAAAAAAGACGTTCAGAAAGTGTTATAAGTACTGCATACAGTGATGACATTTTGTAAATATTTTCTCGTAAGTGTAGGACTGAACGTTGTGGAGTAAAGTATTCCGTATGTTCTCGTAAGTGTTAGACGATGTATTCAGTGAGATGATAAAAAATACTCTGGTAATGTCTGTGTATACTGAAGGCATGTTGTCAATAATTTACTGTAAGTGAAAGGGCTGTACATTGTGAAGTCAAGTTATGCATGTTTTCTCATAACTGTAAGACAATGCATTCACAGTGATAGTTATAGTGTTGCATGAGTAAGTGGTTTCCCCCCCCCAAACGCGATTTCTTTATGAAATAAGATTTTTTTTTTTTTGGGGGGGGGTGTGAAGTGGACAGAAAAGTGTTAAGACCATTCCTATACCTTCCCCGAGTCACGTTGGCGAGAATACCTGAGTTTACCTTGCATAGAAAACGGGCTTTCTCTCACCGCCGCTGGGGATTCGCCGCTTGCTCACACCTGCTGGCGGCCGGAGGGACTACGAAAAGCACACTTCCAGCCTCCAGTGAGTTTTTTTATGGTCATATTCGTTTTTTTTTTTTTTTTTTTTCACATCAAAATCTATCATTTTAGCCTTTTAAAAAAATCAAAAATTGGCCGGCACGGGGGTGACACTTAGGGCTTGAAGTGGCCGACACGCTGTGGGTTAAATGCAGAGATATGATTGTGAAGAGAGTTGAAGAATTTTACAATGAACTGTATGCATCAAAGACAGTAGTGACAATGGCTAACTTTTCAGTTGACACAAGTGATATACCTGAGGTAACACAAGACGAAGAAAATATTTGTCTTAAAAATATGAAAAGAGGGAAGGCTTCGGGAGAAGATGGAATAGTAACAGATTTACTGTTGAATGCAGAAGTAGAAGTACATAATAGGCTTGCTCACTAATTTACCCACTGTATAAAACAGAAGAAAATTCCCAAAACATAGTGTAATGCAATAGTTACTTTACAAAAAAGGTGACTCAAAGATCTTAGGAACTATCGACCCATTAGCTTATTATCTGTCATTTACAAACTCTTCACTAAAGTCCTTACGAACAGAATAACAACAATTTTGGAGGAAAACCAACCTCGTGAACAGGCAGGATTCCGAAGCGGGTATTTGACCACTGACGATCTACACACAATGACTCAGCTAATTGAGAAAACTACAGAATATAATAAACCACTGTGCTTAGGTTCTGTTGATTACGAAAAAGCTTTTGATTCAGTGAAGCACATAGCAATTATAGGTACACTGAGAGAACAAGGAGTGAATGAGAATATTGTAAAACTGCTCGAAAACATATATAAAGAGGGAACTGCTACAGTTAAAATACATAAAAACTCGGAAAAAATTAAGATTGAGAAGGGCGTGCGTCAGGAGATACAATTTCACCAAAATTATTTACAGCATGCCCAGAAAGTATTTTCAGAAAGCTAGACTGGAAAAACAAAGGAGTGAATATATGGAGAAAAGCTAAACCATTTAAGATTTGCAGATGACATTGTCCTAAACTCAGAAACGGCGGAGGCATTGCAAGAAATGTTAGATGACCTAACAGAGAAAGTCTGAAAGTTGGGCTGATGAAGAACCGGAGTAAAACTAATGTTTAATCCACAAACACCAAAGAGCGTCATCAGATTAAACGATGAAATTCTTGAAGAAGTTGAGGAATACAACTACTTGAGACAAATACTAAAATTTACGAAAGATCATGATAGCGAAATAAAAGACGCATTACAATTGGATGGAAAGCTTTCGGTAAACATAGAGACATTATGAAAAGTAGCTTGCCAGTTTGTATGAAACGAAAACTATATAACGAATGTATAATTCCAGCTATGACGTATGGCTGTGAGACATGGAAACTGACAAAATCAATGGAAAATAAATTAATCCGTTCTCAGAGAGCAATGGAAAGGTCAGTGTTGGGAATATCTTTACGAGACGGGAAAAGATCAACTTGAGTGAGAGAGCAGACTAAAGTTAAAGATATCATAGAAGTTATAAAAGAATAGAAATGGAGGTGGGCAGGCCATATAGCAAGAATAGGGGATAACCGATGGAGCAAGAGGCTGACTGACTGGACACCAAGAGATTGTAAGCGTAGCAGAAAAAGGCCAGACAGGAGATGGAGAGATAAGATAGAGAAATTTGCAGGGAAAACGAGGCAAAAATTGGCTCAGTCAAGGAATTCGTGGAAAAGGTTGGGGAGGCCTGTGTTCACTAGTGGACTGGTTATGGCTGACGATGATTTTATATATATATATATATATATATATATATATATATATATATATATATATATATATATATATATATATGTGTGTGTGTGTGTGTGTGTGTATATATATATATATATATATATATATATATATATATATATATATAATCACTTCCAAATCGCATACAGTATACATATATTCAGACAATCCTTCATTTCGTCCTTTCACATCTTGTGCGTCAAAAGCACACCCAAGCATGCTTCTCTATGCAAGTATAATAAATTAGGTTTTTGGAAATAAATGCTGTACACTCTCTCTCTCTCTCTCTCTCTCTCTCTCTCTCTCTCTCTCATGGATGTATGGAACTTTTTAATCTTATATATATATGACAATAAAAAGGAAAAATAAGTTTCCTGATGCATTCCCATGGTCGTAATCGCTTTCCTCTGGCACACCAAAACGACTATTTGGATCAATAAACGAACCAATCAAATTCATCACAAAGACTCCGTCGTAGATCAGCGTTCTGTCACTCTTCCAGTTGATGCTTTCCAGCCAGGAGTTGTGTGTTCGTATGTAGGGATAGTATGGCATGAATTCTGTCCACACAGTTTTGTGTGCAACACTTTCATAACAAGTGTTACATTCACAGTCATTCATTTCTTTCCAAATCTCTGAATTCTAATTTCTGCTACTGTTTTCTTGAAAAAAAAAAAAAAATGGTTTGATCGGTGCCCATGGAAGAAAAATATGTATAATTCCTGATAATTTAATTTATTGTCTTATCTAACTGATTCTTCTGTTCCTATGATTAGTGTTCTTTAGGTAAGATGTGGGCTGTAACAACCTGGGCTTGTAGCACCCACAAAAATTTCTCTCTACATCATTCCTATAGTTTTTTATCTGATTTTCTATATTTAATCTCTATATTTAGCTTTTTTCTACGCTCTCCTCAGTATACGAAACACGACTATCTCCGTGTGTCAATACATGAAAGGTATGTGTGACTGTTTCCATAGGTGCTGCTGCATTTCCATTGTTAATTATTCTAATTACATCTTTAAAAGCTCTTCCCTGTCCCTGAATCTGACCTTGCTTTCAAGGAACCAGCAGCCTTTCTTCCTTATTTTACCCTTTCAAATACTTCACCCTCTGAACTTCCATCCTTACTCATCACACTACCCAAGTGCTTAAACATTCTTACATTTTCCATTTCCTACAACTACTACTAATAATAATAATATCATCATCATCACATGTGTTAAGGCGCGGCAAAGGAGAGAAATAATACTGCAACTGCATGATTGTTTACACATTTTCTATGTGACGCAACGTGGGAGTGAGTTAACGTTACACAATAATTGAAGACTTATTACTATCACCCTAATAATGCCACATATTATAGCAGAGTTTTGTTTCATATTCCATAGTTATCGTAACGTTTTGTCAGCGAGGTTGGAGGTGGTGGTGACGTGGTGGTTG
Organism: Coenobita brevimanus; assembly: GCF_032717465.1. Classification (NCBI taxonomy): domain Eukaryota; kingdom Metazoa; phylum Arthropoda; class Malacostraca; order Decapoda; family Coenobitidae; genus Coenobita; species Coenobita brevimanus. Next base: position 18,366 of record NW_027644948.1, on the reverse strand, counting down.
TTGGGGGTGTGGCTCCCACTTGCCTGACCCTCAGTAGCAAACTAGCCTGGCCTCTCTTTAGCCCTGGCTTCCACTTTCTTCCGATCGGGGGGGCGGGGGTACTGAAACTTTGGTTCATGGGCGTGCATCTCGCATTACATGAGAGGAAACCACAATATACTGAAGTTGTGGCTTAGCAATACGAAAGAATGTGAAACGCAGTCTATCGCCGTACGAAAGAATCTGAAACACAGTCTATCGCTCAACGGTTTCAGGGTTAAAATGCGAAGAAACTCTCGTAATGCTTCCTTACACCCTAAATCAACGAGACTGAGGGGGGAAATGTCGCATAAAATGAAATGTTTGGTTAAAAGTAATTTCCAAATCACGAGTGTCATCAGTCACGAAAATAAACACCTAAAAGTATATTCCTATCCATACTTAAATCTCTATGCGGGACGAAATTCAGGTGGGAAAACAAAGCCAAATAAGCAATACAGTGAGCGCTGTGAACAAACAGTGCGATAATAAAAAACAACAGAGAAGACTCTCCACTGAACTTTGTGAAAACATTAAATTACTGGAGAACGAATATATTCGTTTACCTTCATCTGACCCAGATTTTCGTTCTTTTGCTACTAATCGTCACGTAGTCCAATGGAGGCAAAAGACAATAATACGGCTCCACAGTACATTCCATGATACTTCTTTCTGACTAGCATCATAATTACGAGCGAGGGCGAAATCCTCGCGAGTCTCTCATTATGTAGTGACATTATCTCACATATTATGAGCGGCTCGGCCCAACCTGGCCCGACCGTAACGCTTTTGAGAAGCTTGTAGCTCAGCAACCACAGGGCCTATCACAGCTTGGTTTGCACCATACGATAGCCCAGTTCTTTAAGATAAATTTTGGACAGGTTTCATCACACCCAGGCGGTGCTCGTAGCACGTGACACGCGACAGTGCAGCATGTCGAAAATCTTCATGAAACTTGGTAGGTAGATAAATCATCAATATACTCTAGGCCAGCGTTTCTTAACCTGGGATGCTAGCACCCCAGGGGGTGCTGAAGTCAATTTTAGGGGGTGCTGGCAAATTCAGCTTATATTGGTTTTGCTTAGTGCTGGCATCGCTGATATTATATTTTTGGAGAATGAATAAAATGAGTTGTAAAGGAGTGCTTCACTTTACTTTATCCTTGTAGTAGTGTAGTAACTGCAGCAGTGTAGCAACTGTAGTCCCAGTAACCAGATGTAGGGGGTGCTGGGCTGTTCTGCCTTACGCAGGGGGTGCTGAGGTCGGAAAAGGTTAAGAAACGCTGCTCTAGGCGATTCCTCGGAGTGTAAGGCGACATTTCGATGCTCTCGGATTTAAATGACCTCGCTCATACCTCGCCGACAAAGGCGTTTTAGTAATTACATTCTTACAACTCTTCATTCAAGATGGAGATTGGCAATTTTAGATCAAGCTAAAGTGAAATGGGTAAGCATTTTTACTGACGAACTTTCTATCTATCTATTGCCAGACGCCTCAATCCCGTTTGGGGCGGCCACAAACAAATCGCCTCCAAGTCGCCCTGTCCCCCGCCATTTCACTGCTCTGCTCCCAACTCACACACCCCTCTCTCATATACCTCTCCACCCCATCCCTCCATCTCATCCTCGGCCTCCCCCTCCCTCTTCCCCCCTCCACCTCACTCACATACACTCTCTTCGTCAGTTTTCACTCTCCATCCTCTCCACATGGCCAAACCACCTCAGTGTGTTCCTCATAACGCTTCCTATCACATCCACATCAACACCACAACACTCCTTTCAATATACCCGCAGGTACAGGGCAGTCTCATGAAAGAAGACCGAAAAGCGGGAGGTCAAAAGGAAGAGTGACATTGAATAGAACTATAAGCGAGTAAATAGGCGGTAAAAAAAGGGGGGGGAGGGGGGGAAGCATGGCAATGAAGGACGGGGAGATTTAACTCTTCTGTGTGATCACGACTGAGGTAATTCCTTGACTTGGGCGCGACTGGAAACGAGCCAGATATCGCTCACTATTTAATTATTGTTATTCTAAAATACACAAGATCAGCTTTCTTTAATTTCTTCAAGACAATAACTTGAGTTTGGAGGACAGGAAAGTTATGGAAAACATTAAAGAAAGGTTGCAAGATGCAGGGAGTTTTGTCTGAAACGTAAAGAATGCGAGTCATAACTTGTTTGCCCGACGGTACAGAGAATAGTGCAAGAGGAAAGTAAGAAGTTGACAAGGTGGGCACTAAACAAAATTATGTGAAAGAAATGGGAAAAGAAAAAGAAAAGTAAGAAATGTGTATAGATATATGAAAACATGTAGGAAAAATATGACTTTCTATGACAGAAGAAATCTGTTTTGCAGAGATGCAAACATGTAAAAACGTGATAAAGTATTTGGGATGTAAGTGGAAGAAGACTTAGAAATGGAATAGAACTAAGGAGCAGATAGAAAAGGTTACTTTAAGAGAAAAATAATAATTAGCAATGATACGAGCAGAGTTTTGACAAAGATTTTTATTTTTTATGAAAGGAAGAAGGACCCAAAGGCTGGAGCCAAGCAAACCATTCCTTCCAAGAAAAAGGCAAAAACATTACAAAAGAGAGCCAAATTCAAGATTCGTTCATTTCGAGATGCCTGGACACACTGCGTTTGAAAGACTGGAGACATAGGGATTAGGAAATACAGACAGAGCGAGACAGTTCCAGAGTTGACCTGTTGCATAAATGAAGGACTGTGAGTATCGGTTAACTCTTGCATTAGAGTTGGACAGAAAAGGAATAAGAGTTTGTTGCTATACGGGTGCTACTCGCCCGTCGTAGAGGTGGAGGGATGCAAGCTGACAGTTCAGAGGAGCAGCAACGATTGAAGTAGCGATAGAAAAGAGAGAAAGATGCATCAGCGCAGCGAAGAGACAGATGTTGAAGGGAGCCAGTAAGAGGAGAAGAGTTAATGAGACGAAAATCCTTTGACTCCCCTTTTGAGAAGAGCTGCATATGGGAAGCCTCTCCACACATGAGAGTTGTACTCTACACAGGGGCGAATAAATCCCGTGTATAAAGTCAACAACTGTGCAAGGGTAAAGAAGGTACGGAGTCGGCTTAGTGCACCAAATCTCTTGGAGGCAGATTTTACAAAGTGCTGTAATATGATCTTTCGAAGATAAGTCCTAAGAGAATGAAATCTCAAGTATGTTTAAGGATGATACAGGGTTGAGCTGGATATTATTAAACATTAGTGGGTACTCCTGTGGAAGATTTTGTCGAGTTGATAGATGTCAGAACTGAGTCTTTGATGAATTAAAAACAAGATTACTTTTACCCCAGTCAGAGATACGAGCCAAGTCAGACATGAGATGTGCCATAGCCTAATCTCAAGTTTGTTGAAGCAACTGCTGAGATGGACGTTATGGGAACCGAATGGAAAGGTGAAGGATGGAATCATCAGAGTCAGATAATCTGCAAAATATAAACTAAGAAAGAAAAGAAGAGGAAGGAAAAAATTGATGGCCGAGAATATCAAAATGTCAGAGGTAAAGAATGCTTTAAAACGCAGATGAATGGGAAGACAGCAGGTGTGGTTGTCTGCAGTCGAAGACGGGCACAAAATATATACCTTACATGTAATATTAAAAGGAAATACATAACTTAATGCAAAAACATTACCCATTTTTTAAAATATATTTAAGTACTAAGTAGATTATACTAATAATCTGTTGAAATATCTTGCACATAAAGTTTCAAATACTTGTTGTATAATATCTTTTTAAAACCTGCCGTCTCTTGTTAAGTTTAAGCAAGTCATGATTTTCACTGTTTGACCGAGCGGCTAGAATCAAACGGCTCGGGTAAACGAGGAGTAGTGGGCGAACATGGAAGTACGACTGGAGAAACCTGAGAGTAGCTGGACAGGGTTTCTGAATGGAAATAAGAAAGGAAATGTAGGGAATGAAAAGTATAGGGCAGTTGGATAGTGAGGCGTACCCTCTGAAGTGGAAGAATTTGTATTGCCTTAGTGAACGTTTGTGAACAGAACGACCTAGCTTTTGTTAGTACCTTTTTCAGGAACAAAATGATCCATAGGTAAGGACAACGAGTGATAAGGAGGATGGGAGATAATTAAGCAAAGACTGACAAGGAGAGTGTTGATGATGAATGAGATTTGTGTTTGAAACATGCACGTATAGAGATATGGGGAAAGTATTGTCAGATCATTATATGCAAAAGAGATAGGTGAGCAGAGGCAAAGCAAGACAGGAGGAGGCAGCTGCTGAAAAGGGATAAGAAAGTCCGCACAAGGAGGAAAAAGGGAGGAGAGCAAGAGGCAAGTGGAGTAGAGACTGGGTAGATATGATGTGGAGCAGTTGGAAGGAGCTCACCTTACTCTTAAGCTGCAGAAAAGTAGTTTTTTTTTTTTTTTTAAGGCAGAATTATCTTACCTAAGAAATATAACTTCGGCTGAAGGATTGTAACTCCAACTGGATAAGGTCCAAACAATACAGGAAATCGCAGTCCCACAGACAGTAAAGGATCTCCTATCTTTTCTATGATTAATTAATTATTACCGAAGGTTCATAGATGGCTACTCTAAGATTGCTTTGCCTCTCGCAAGATTGACTCGTGGGAAAAAGTAGGTAAAGAACTCTAAACAGACGATTGAACGGAACGCAGAGGCAGATCAGGCCGTCAGAGTTCCTATGATAAGCCGTTGTACTTGACATCAGATGCAAGCGGTTTAGCAATAGGTGAAGTAATGCAGCAAAAGGATGATGATGGATTTCTCAGGCCACTAACATATTTTAGTAGAGCTCTAAAATAGGTTGATATAAATTATGCCACTATTAAACATGAAACCATGAGTATAGTGAATGGGCTACGAATCAATGGACCCCTAATCCGAGGATAGAAAGCAATAATGTCGACGGATCACCGACCCCTCACATGGTTACTCAGTGCTCAGGAAGGATTGTTAGATAGCAAAACGAGGTTGCAGAATATTGTATAGATGTGTTTTATCAACCTGAACTTCAGAATGAAGTAGCTGATACCTTGTCACGTCTTCGTAGTGAGCCACAGGACGATGATGCAAGAATCGTGACCAACCCTGACACTGACAGCTGGAACCCTGATGAACTGTGGAAGCAGCAAGATGCACATCCAATTTGTGGATCGTTAAAGCAGTATCTTAACGGAGAAGACCCTTAGGCCCCCAAACTGGCTGTCCCAGTTGAACAGTTTTGTCCCTGCCAGGATGGACTGCTTCACCGAAAAGAAGCAACAGCTTGTGAAGATAATTACTTACCTGAACAGTGTGTGCCAGCAGCATTACATTTGACCCATCACTGTCACTGTCAGGACATGGTGGGACTAAGGTCACTATTGTGCACGCCAAGACATTTGCATATTGACCAGTTATGATCAAGGATTATAATACCACTCTGTGTCGGTATTGCAAACAGTACATTACCTCTAATAGGCCGGGGACACCCTGGCCCCACTCATGAGGACCCAGATGTGCCAGCATCAAGGAATCGGATCCATATGGATATTATTGGACCGTTGAATAAGTCTGAGACAGGGCACAAGTATGTCCTCACGGTAGTGGATACCTAACCAGATTTCTTGTTGCTGAGCCATTTAAAATCTAAAATGGGGGAGTAGGTATCCTGTCTATCTGCTGAGAGGGTTGCATACATTCATGGAACTCCACAACAACTTGTCACTAAACAAAGATCAGATTTCGTGAATGCCACACTGTGTGGAGTAGCGGACCTACTCTAAATGGGCACATCGCAACTATGCCTTATCACACTTCTGCAAATATGTTGGTGGAACGGGTGAACGTAACGTGATTCTGATCTTACGTACAATGATCGAAAGCAATGCAAACAAGAAGCAGTCCCAAGGCACAGCAAACCTCTCCCCTGCAGTCATTTTAGTGCCGACTTATAAACACAACAGGATACCTAGTCAAAGATGTCACATATAAAATTTGGAGCAAATCCGGTGAAAATTGACGAAATTTTAGGCCCGACCCTTCTACGCTAAGTGAGGGGTGACCCCCCTGGTGTAATGAGGCATGTAATAGGATGCAGATTTGAAAGATGCACATGTAGGTTTTGGTTTCATGTCGACATGACGAATTTGAAAGGAGTTATGTCGAAAAAACTGTTTTGAGTCTACAGCCTAGGCCTTTGCCCAATTTGGCCCAAAACTGAATCAGGTGATCAGAAGGTCATAGCCAATCATCTCTGTAGTTTCAGTCAAAACTGCGCCCATAGTTTTTGCATAAATTGGTTAACAGACAGACAAACCGAGTGAAAACAATACCTGTCCCAGGGCCCCTCTGGGGTGCAGACGGGTAATTATATTGGCACTGAATGATACATTTTTCTTGCATGGCCTATTACTTGGGATTCAGTAGGTCTATTAGGGACTCTTCATATATCCTTTTATATCTGAGAAACCCAGTGGTGTCAAATCAGACAATAAATGAATTGTAGCTGCTCAATAATGTGGATAATGGTAAGTGCATGCTGACAGCCATGGCTGCTAAAGTTTTTCAGATACGCCAACTGTACTTGGATAGAGCAAGTACAGAGAATGAAAGTTACAGAGGTAAGAAGGCTGCCCTCAGACCCTCCGTGTAGGAGATAGAGTAACGTGCGTACGATTCCTATGCGATTAATTGCTGCATCCACTTTGTGAGAGACCTTACAGGGTCACGGATGCATCACTGACGTAGTAATCAAGGCATGTCAAGTGAAGGATAGAGTTGTCTCCATCCTATGCACTGATCACGTGCAGGTGGTTCCTGAGACTTCTCTCACCACAAAAGATAACAAAAATGTTCGTCGTGCATACGCAGTACATGTAAGCCAATGATAATGATGATAATGATGGTGAGAATGGTTCAGCTGATTTCACTGCCATACCAATAAATAGCCACGGTGCAGGGAGTTCATCTAGGGACAACTCGCGAGGTAGTCGGAGTGATTGGGAGATATAAAAGAAGCAGGAGATGCTAGATACACAAGAGATGCGAGACATAATAAATGAAGGTGAAACTGAAGTATCTATCTATTTATTGCCAGATGCCTCAATCCCGTTTGGGATGGCCACAAACAAATCGCCTCCACGTCGCCCTGTCCCCCGCCATTTCACTGCGCTGCTCCCAACTCACACCCCCTCTCATATACCTCTCCACCCCATCCCTCCATCTCCGGCCTCCCCCTCCCTCTTCCCCTCTCCACCTCACTCACATACACTCTCTTCGTCAGTCTTTCATCCTCCATCCTCTCCACGTGGCCAAACCACCTCAGTGTGTTCCTCATAACGCTTCCTATCACATCCACATCCACATCACAACGCTCCTTTATATCCTCATTCGTCAGCCTGTCTCTCCATGTGACTCCACAGGCTTCTCTTAAATAACTCATTTCCACTGCTCTCACTTTTGACTTGTGTCCTTCCAACAACGTCCAAGCTTCACTTCCATACGTTAAAGTTGGTATCACAATACTGTCATGTAGTAAGTTTTTCACTTCCATGCTCACTTCTCTGTTTCTTATCACTGCTTTCAAAGAACCAGCAACCTTTCTTCCCTGCTGTACCCTTTCAAGCACTTCACCCTCCAAACCTCCATCCTTACTCATCACACTACCCAAGTACTTAAATGTACTCACATTTTCCAATTCCTCACCATCGAACCTCGCTGTACATTCACTGACTTCACCTCTCTCAAAGACCATCACTTTACTCTTCCCTACATTCACCTTTAGATTCCGTTTCTTACACACTCTCCCAAACTCATCCAGCAAGCCTTGCAGCTCCCCTTCGTCTTCAATAAACAACACAGTATCATCTGCAAACAACAGTACAGGGAGTTTCCAAACACTATCGTCTCTCACCAGGGTCACTCCAACATCCACTACCTTACCTTGTACCTCATTTATTACCCCATCCATCTACAGATTGAACAACCATGGAGACATGACACATCCCTGTTTCAACCCAACCTTCAAAGAGAAAAATTCGCTTAGTTCATCATCCACACGCACTGCAGCCTTAGCACCATCATACAGACTCTTCACAGCATTCAAGAACTTGCCATCTACTCCATATATTCTTAATACTTTCCACAATCCTTGTCTATCCACCTTGTCATATGCTTTCTCCAAATCCATGAAAGCTGCATACAACTTCTTTCCCTTCTCTAGAAACTTTTCCACTAAAGATCTAAGAATGAATATCTGATCTACACAACCTCTTCCCTTCCTAAAGCCTCCCTGTTCTTCTCCAACTAATTCCTCCGTTCTTTCTCTAACTCTGTCAATAAGTATCCTACCATACACTTTTCCTATTATACTGAAGTAAATAACCTGAAATGGCAAGGTGGAAATGAGAGCAAGAGTGAGGTGAATGGAGTCGAGGAATCCCCAGTCGAGGCAGACTCCCCGACACCTAGTCTTTTGTCGTCTGCTAATGACCTTGAAGATGTAATCCCAGCTCCCAAGTACAGCAGTAGACTTGTTTCTAGTTATGGACAGATCTTTAGAGCACACTGGTAGGAAGACTAAACTCAGTATTAGCAAGGAATAGAGATTAAGTCATACTAGATATTTTATTTCGTTTCAGATTTTGCTCTTTGTAGTAGTAGTGGTCAGGAAATACTAGACACAATGACCCACATATTGAGCAACCTGCTCCAACAGGACTCATCTATTCCCCAGTCTCCAATCTTACCTCGACATGAATTAATTTTGTGGTCCCTGATATCTTAATACAAGATCAGCTATACAAACCCTATATGAATGCATAAGATATTTTTGATTCTTTAAGATGGAATATAGTTCACATGAACAATTCGTCCTTCCTAGTACTGTCACTGAAAGAAACTTTGGTTTATTCCTAAATGAGTTTGATATTAGATTTGAGGATTTTTAAAAATTCTGTCGGTAATTGTTGTCAGATGAATCACTGACCGGTTGTAGACCCTGAGGTGCAGTTGATCTTGTTGGTGGTTTTACTAATACTTTATATGGTACTGCAGCTCAGAACCAGGTAGGCGAAATTCATGCAGATTGGACCAGATTAAAAAGATGTCTGAAAAAGTGTCAAGAATTGAATGTTCTCATTCAGATTTTAAATGTTATCATTAGGGATATGTCTCATATGCAAGCTGCACTTCTCAGTTTGCAGAAGGCAGCTAATATTTCGCATGCAATAATTAAACTTTTCTCTATCAGAACCTTGCAGTTATAAGGCGAAGCTTGCATCTTTGAAGCTTTTCTTAATCATCATTTAGCTTTGTCCTATATCACAGCCGATCATTTGGGTATTAAGTTAGGTCTTCAGAGCATGATGCAGGCTTACCTGCGTGTAGATATTGTGCAAAATACATTATTGCTTAAAAATTAAATAATATCTTATTGATGAGGACAGGACTTCTTTTTCCTGCCCGTCTTGAATCCCTTGCCTTGTACCACGAACTCATATGGGTACTGCCTCGCAAGCCCCCCACCTCAGTGTGCATCTACTTGCTAATTACGGTTCAGGGCGAATCTCCCGGTATTTTTTATGTCTTCCAAATCACTTAATTGCCTTATAGAATCCCTGAGGGAAATATCTTTGTACAGACAAACCATTCTGCCAAATTTATTGCACTATTGAAAATCTATCTATCTATTTATTGTCAGACGCCTTAATCCCGTAAGGGGTGGCCAAAAACAAATCGCCTCCATGTCGCCTTGTCCCCCGCCATTTCACTGCCCTGCTCCCAACTCACACCTCCCTCTCTCATATACCTCTCCACTCCACCCCTTCATCTCAACCCTGGCCTCCCCCTCCCTCTCCTCCCTCCACTTTCTCACATACACTCTCCTCGTCAGTATCTCGCTCTCCATCCTCTCCACATGGCCAAACGACCTCAGTGTTTCTCCTAACGCTTCCTATCACATCCACATCCACACCATAAGGCTCCTTCACTCCCTCATTTGTCAGTCTCTCTCTCCGTGTGACTCCACATGGTCCTCTCAAATAACTCATTTCCACTGCCTTCACTCTTGACTTGTGTCCATCCAACAAGGTCCAACCTTCACTTCCATACGATAGAGTTGGTATCACAATATTGTCATGCAGTAATTTTTTCACTTCCATGCCCACTTCCCTGTTTCTTATCACTGCTTTTAAAGAACCAGCAACCTTTCTTCCTTGTTGTACCCTTTCAAGCACTTCACCCTCTAAACTTCCATCTTTACTCATCATACTACCAAAGCACTTAAACGCACTCACATTTTCCAATTCCTTCTCATCCAGCCTCACTGTACATTCGGTGTCTTCATTTCTCTCGAAGACCATAACTTTACTCTTCCCTACATTCACCTTTAGGTTCCATATCTTACACCCTCCTAAACTCATTCATCAAGCCTTGCAGCTCCCCATCGTCTTCACTTAACAACACAGTATCATCTGCAAACAACAGTACAGGGAGATTCCGCAGACAGCCCTCTCTCATTAGGGCCGCTCCAACATCCACTGCCCTTCCTGTCTCTTTTATAACCCTATCCATATACAGATTGAACAACCAGGGAGACATGACACATCCTGTTTCAGTCCAACCTTCAAATAGAAATATTCACTCATTTCACTGTCAACATGCACTGCAGCCTTAGCACCCTCATACATATTCTTCACAGCATTCAACAACTACCCATTAACTCCACATTATTAATACTTTCCACAGTCCTTGTCTGTCCATACTTTCTTCATATCCATGAAGGCCGCATACAACTTCTTTCCCTTCTCTGGAAACTTTTCCACTAAAGACTTAAGAATGAGTATCTGATCTACACAACCTCTTCCCTTCCTAAAACGTCCCAGTTCTTTTCCAACTAATTCCTCTATTATTTCCCTACTCTGTCAATAAGTATCCTACCAAAAGATTTTCTTATTACACGAAGAAGACAAATGCTCATATGATTACCACACACTTCTTTTTCCCCTTTTCCTTTGTACAGGGGAATAATTATACCTGACTTCAAATCCTCTGGGTCTCTACCTTCCTCCCAGGCTAATCTGCACATCTTCCACAGCCATTGTACTACTATCTCTCCCCCATGCTTCAGCATTTCACCACTCACTCCATCAATTCCTGGGGCTTTCGTCATTTTGACTTTCTTTATTGCTTTCATAACTTCCATCCTACTGATTTCTTCTTCTCTACTCATCCATCCTTCATCCAGTCATTCCCCAACCAATTATATTTGCATTACTTTCATTCTCTATGTTCAGCAATTCCTTAAAGTGTTCTCCCCATCTGTTCACTTTTTCTCCCTTCTCCATTAGCAATCTACCATTTTTATCTTTCACTCCCTGACTAGCTTCTTGAACACCCTATCTAACTCTCTTTACCTCTGCCCAGAACATTTTCTTTCATTCCCTCCACTTTACACTCAAATCCCTTCCAAATTCCTCATCCACTCTTTTCTTACTCTCCTTAATTATCATCCACTCACTATATACATTCTTCTTTTGTGCCACAGCATGTCTCATCACTTCATTTCATCATGCTGTTCCTTGCACCCCTTTTCGTCTCTTCACCCAACCTCTATATGCTCTTGCATCCATTACAGACTTTCTCATTCTGTCATCCACACACACACACAATCAATCATTGCCTTCCATTCATTCAGTTCACAACCCACCCTTCTCATCACTTGCCACATATACCTGTGGATGATTTTGTGTTTGAAGAGGGTATTGGCCATCAACAACCCCCTCCCAACACAAATGTCCACTAAGGCACTGCCATTCTCATCTATCTCCGCAGGCACACTCCGCTCACCAACTACTGCATCCACCTTCACATTCCCTACTTTTCCATTCACATCTCCAGTCAAAAACACTCTCTTATTCCTTTGAAACATTTCCATGCTTGCTTCCACATTTGTTCAGAACTCTTCTTTCACTCTGCATGCACTGTTTTGTGTTGGCGCATACATACACACAATTGCCCACATATGTAGTCCAACTTTCAATCTTTCCCGCACAATTCTCGAGCCAGCTGATTCATGCTGTCTTATATTCTCCTTCCATCTTTTCTACACAATAATACACACTCCTTCTTTTGCCCTCTCATTCTCATATACTCCCGCGCATATACCCCATCCATACTCCCATTCCCTCACACCCTCACCTCTCCATTTAGTTTCAGTTAATCCACATACATCCACTTTTGCACCCTTTCACCTCATCATTTGCACCCATTACATTCCATGTCGCAATTCATATCATGTCGTTTGTTCGGTCCTTAGTCGTCACCTGTCGGTCAGGCCTGGTCTGAGGCTTCTTGTTCGTATTTTTAGTTAGTTGTTTTCCGGGTAGGGGCACTAACTCTCCGCCAACCCACCTGTTGTCACGTAGTGATCACGTGTTGGTTGGTTATAAGGTTACCACCCAGTGTTGTAAAAGATTTCCTGATTTATAGGAAAACATTTGGCTTGCCACTCAGTGTAGAGCTAAACTAAAAACAGAGTACCACTACAGTAAGTGGGTGGATGATGGGCGCCCCTGTACAGGTTGGAAATTAATGCCAATAATATTTTTACACCTTGCACTGTAATATCCCATGTTTTTATACATTTTTATGCTAATGTTGTGTATTATCCACATCGATTCAGTACTTAGTTTTTTTCAGTTGAACGATGACACTTGGCGGCTAATATTTTACTAGTGAGTTCATAATTATATATTTTGTGATATTTATCCACACTTTTAACAGATATCATAGGCAGTTCATTTATAGTAAGGATCTCTAAAAGGGAAGATTCAAGGCCTTCTCTGTGTTTTAGTTTCTGAGCGTGCAGCAGTACAGCGTCCTGCCTGGAGTTTTTCTTTCTCCTATCTCCATGATGAGTTAGTGTTACTACAACAGCCAGTAGAAAGTTGACTATAAAGTGGCTTGGACCATTCCCAGTGTTGGAAATCATTAGAGATGGTTCAGCATATAAACTGTTGAATATGTTTGACGATGAGGTGATCTATCAAGCAGCCAACAAGGTAAAGAAATACTATGGAACTGAGGAATGGCTCTCAAAACCACAGGAACATGTGCAAATGTGTAGTCATGTGGGCTGGGACTGTGCTATTGGATCCTAGCCAAGAATGAGGAAACCTCCATCAAGACTGATCGAAGAACTCTAGGTTTAGAACAACCTTTGGATGTATGATTGTATTGAAAGTATTTGTAAAGGAAGATCATTGTCCTAAGGTGTAAAATAGATTTCTTGCATGAGGCACACGCGCACGTTACTACCGAGCCAAAGAGTGGATCCCCACTTTGCCTCTGGGCAACGCGGGCTTTTATACCCCCAACTACCATGACTGAAAATTGTTTGAATTATATGTTGTCGGACAATTTCACTCAGTGTCGTACCAACCTAAAAATTACCTGTTTGTGAGCCTTAATGCCCTGTGTTGAGATCAAGCAATAGCCCCGGTGAGAATGTTACATTTCTCAACAAGGCCATTGCGTCTCAGCTTTGTAATATATATATATATATATATATATATATATATATATACAGGGTGTAACGCGATGTATGACAATAACTTACACCAATGATCTATCATGCAATGTTGAGTATATTTTGTTCTATAACATATACTCTCTCCGACCCCAGTTCAGTACCCAGCATTCGGCTGTTTAAGTGTAAAAGTTTCGTGGCTTGCATGTGCCATTGGGTGAGAGCTTCACAGGGCAACGGGAGACGACAGACGAGTATTATTGGCTTATACTACGCTGTACATAAAAATCCTATATCCTATCAGTACAAACGAGTTTTAAGAAGATCTTTATGTAGTCTATTGATCTTTAACATCAAGTCATGCATTTCTGCAATTCTTTTGTACAAATCGACTGTAAATTAAGGATTAAATTCAAGTTTTATGGCTTGCAAGAGAGTAGGGTGGGAGGAAAGAGGCTGGTGTGTTTGTGCCAGTTATGGTTTCTAGGATATTGCTACCAGCATTATCATAACACCTACAGCTCATTCAGTGGAAAAACATTATTGTAATCAGTGACTAGCATCACTTTAAGTCAGAAGTAAAATTATTATTCATTAAAATTTTTCTGCTGCAAGTAAACGTGGCACCATTTTTTTCATATGATGTTGATGTGAGAACAGTCATACAGGATTGTCAGTGTATTTGGGAGACATGTGTGCTGGAGGTGGGGCTGGAGCTAGCTCTGTGGCTAGGGTGAGAAGTGGTTGGAAGAAGTTCAGGGAGCTCTTGCCTCTCCTGACATTGAGAGGGCTCTCCCTACGTGCTAAGGGGTCTTTGTATGCAGCGTGTGTTAGGAGTCTAATGCTGAATGGCAGTGAGACCTGGGCAGTAAAGGAGGAGGATATTCACCGGCTCAGACGTACAGAAATGACAATGATTAGGTGGATGTGTAGTGCATCCCTGTGTGCAAGGTCCAGGGGGGCTGGGTTTACGATGGAAGAGTTGAGAGGTAGGATGGGACTGGAGTGTATTGGTGTTGTGATGAGGAGAGGTAGATTGAGATGGTTTGGACATGTAGAGAGGATGGGGGATGATTGGGTGAGGAAGGTGAGAAGTGTTAATATTGGGGGTGGGATTATGAGGGGTAGACTGAGAAAGACATGGGACGAGGTCATTAAGTGTGACCTCAGGGTTAAGGGACTGAACAGGGAGGCTGCAATGGATCGTGCAGCGTGGAAAGCCGCCATTAGGTGACCAAGGCCGACACATGCAAGGATGTTGGAGCCTTTTAAAATGAAACGACGATGTAACGACCTAGCAGCACTATTTAACATCTGGCTACATTCTGGATATTTTTGCCGTTTTTAGGTGATATTCTAGAGATTTAATCGTATTTTCTAGCGATATTTTGCTGTGTTTACTATCTAGCGACATTCTAGCAAGTTTTCAGGAATAAATTGGCGAGATTGATGATAGGGACTTGGCAACCATGCATCCACTGTCATTTGAAAAGGAAAATTTGCAGGCTAGGCACACACGTCAAATACTGTTCTCTGCGTTCAGCTGTTCACTGGGTTCAGCTTCACTTCTTCATGAAACAGCACACCGTGAACGTACAGCAATGAAGAATATGCAGATATCGTCTATTTTTTATGGATTCTGTGATGGTGATGCCAGTGCTGCAGAGAGGAATACAGGTGGAGATACCCAATAGTGCCACGTTTATTGCAGCTGAAAAATTGTAATAAATATTATTGTTTCTGAGTTAAAGTGAGGCTAATCTCCTTTACAATAACGGTTTCCATTGAATGAGCTGTGGGTGTTATGATAATGCTGGTAGCAATATCCTAGAAACCAAACATTACATAACTGGCAACAACACACCAGCCTCTCTCCTCCCTCCCTATACCCTCGCAAGCCATAAAATTTGAATTTAATCCTTAATTTACAGTCGATTTGTGCAAAGGAATTGCAGAAATGCATGAGTTTGTGTTAAAGAATCAATAGACTACGTAAAGTTTCTTCTTTAAAACTCGTTTGTACTGATAGGATATGGGATTTTTATGTACAGTACAGCGTAAGTTAATAATACTCGTCTCCCATTGCCTTGCGAAGCTCTCACCCAATGGCACATGCAAGCCACGAAACTTTTACACTTAAACAGCCGAATGCTGGGTACTGAACTGGGGTCAGAGAGAGTGTACGTTATAGAACAAAATATACTCAAAATTGGATGACAGATCATTGGTGTAAGTTTTTGTCATACGTCGCCTTACACCCTGTATATATATATATATATATATATATATATATATATATATATATATATATTACCAGACGCCACAATCCCGTAAGGGGTAGCCATCTGACTTTGAGTTAGTTGTTTCATGGGGAGGGGCACTAACCCTCCACCAACCCACTTGTTGACACGTAGGTATATATATATATATATATATATATATATATATATATATATATATATATATATATATATATATATATATATATATCATTTCCTGTGGCACCCTCGGGGATGCATAGGGCCTCGATGAACTCACACCACCACATCCTATCTTGTGCTAACTCCTCAAGATCTCCCCAACACTCATCTCCAGCTTCCCGTCTCATTGTCCTCACCCACGTCTCTTTTGGCCTTCCTCTACCTCTCCTACCAAGTGCCACCCACCCTGGTGTACCTCGTACTATTCCCTGTCTCCTATACACATGTCCTAGGCACTTCCATCGTGAGAACCTAACATATTCATCGACCGGCTGCACTCCCGTTATTTCTCTAATTCTACTATTTGGTATCCTTTCCCACCACTTAACTCCTAATATTCTTCTAAGTGCTTTGTTTTCAAACACCAAGAATTTATTTTCCATAGTCACTGTGCTGTACCAAGACTCGTGTCCATAAATTAAGATACTCCTAACCATTACCTTATAAAGTTTGATTTTTGTATGCACAGAAAAATTGTTATTATTCCAAATATTTTTAAGCATTCCCATTGCCTGATTAGCCTTCTTTAACCTTTCCTCGAATTCAAAGTTCAAAGAACCATCCTTGGCTAAATAAGTACCTAAATATTTAAACCTATCAACTTGCTTTACAACCATACCTCCAATTACACATTCCTGCGCATTTTCCATATTCATATAGATTATTTCAGTTTTTCCACAATTAATAACCAAACCCACCTTGCGACCTTCACTCACCAAACAGTCCAACACTCTCTGCATCTCTTCTGGCCCATCACAAATCAAAACTATATCATCTGCATAATCTAAATCCAAAAGTTTCCTGTTCTCTCCCCAAAGTATACCTGCACCGGTTTCTGTTCCAACGCGTTTCATAATGTAATCAATGACCAATATAAACAGTAAAGGCGATAGAACACCACCTTGAATTACTCCGGACTTGACTTCAAACGAATCACTCAGACAACCATCAACCATCACTTTACAAAATGTGTCCTCATGCATGTTCATAATGACCCTCACAAACTCCTCTGGTATTCCATAATGTCTCATGATCTTCCCCATAGTCTCTCTCGAAACACTATCAAAAGCCTTTTCAAAATCAACAAAACAAAGACTTAACGGTACTCTCATTTCATTAACTTGCTGCATCAAATGCCTAACTATAAAGATCTGATCATTGCAACCACGTCCCTTTCTAAAACCAGCCTGTTCATCCCTCAGAATACCCTCAACCACTGGCTCCAACCTATTTAACAACACTCTACTGAAAACTTTCAAAGCTATCGGTGACAAAGAGATTCCCCTCCAATTACCACATTCACTCAGGTCTCCCTTCTTCGGAACTTTAACAATTACACCATTCTTCCAAACTGATGGTAGTAACCCCGTCACCCATATCTTATTGAATAGCTTGGTCAAGATCATTATTAATCTATCCCCCTCCACTTTAAACATTTCCGGAAATAAACCATCCTCCCCTGGTGCCTTATTATTCTTTAACTGTTTTACTGCTTTCTCCACTTCTGCAAGCCTCAACTCTCCTGTTTCTATATTTAAATCTTCCTGAGCAGACGGTATATCCTCTTCTGGTGGTATTGGTCTATTAAGAACTGTCTTAAAATGCTCTTTCCATCTATTTTTAATATCTCCATCTTTGGTCAATAAATTTCCTTCCCTGTCTCTAACTGGTATTTCCTTGCGTTTACCTACATTACCACTCAGTTCTCTAATCGATTCATATGCTATTCTTTGACTGTCTATCATTTTTGTTTATTAAGATTTCAGTCTCTGCAACCTTTTCATCCACACATCTTCTTTTATCTCTCCTAGCTAACCCTCTTACTTCTGAATTCAAACTCCAGTACGCAGCTCTTGCTAATTCAATCTCTCGTTCATCAACGCATTGCATCTCTCTCCTCAATTTAGCCTCACCTCTCTTTTTTATCATATCCCACGTTTCCTCTGATATCCATTTCTTTCTCCTGAATCTATGTCTCCTTCCAATCGTACATTCAGCAGTCTCATGCAAAACTTTGTTCACATCCTCCCACATTATTTGTTACAGATAATGTTAATTGGTGTTTCTTTAGGAATTAACCGGTGGAATTTCCTATTAACTGTGCTCTCTGTGACATTGCAAAGGCAGTTCAGACTGTCCAAGGCATACATCATTTGGTGACTAGTGCCCATAGTGAGTCACTCACACTTCCACCTTATGCCACCATCACCTATGACACCAAATTGTCTGTATACCCTCATGCCTTACATATTATTATGTCAGTCTCTCCTGTTGAATTGGATGCAATACAATCACTCCCGGAGATTTTTGTGCCCTCGTATTTGAATGAATTACTACTTTTTCAATCCAAAC
>NW_027644947.1:0-4995 GCF_032717465.1 Coenobita brevimanus | reverse complement strand
TCCTCCTCCTCCTGGAGCCCCCACACAAATGAACCTAGCCAGTCAGTCTGAGGGTTCATGTGTATATACTTTCAGGTGTTATAATTATGTTCCTTGCTTCCTACTTGGGCTACAGGTGTTGGATATAACAGACACTGCTGTAGTCCCCCGCCGCCATCATTTGAGAAATCACAATCCAGAGTGAACCTTTCTACATTCTTGCCACCACGAGGTCCTATCCATGGGGCCCCGGACTACCCTGCTGTGCCTAGGGGATATGGGAAAAGAATGTGGGGGTAAGAATGTCGGGACAGCCAAACACTGGATAATGTTACAGATTCCGACCATGCCGAAGCCAACACGTGTGAGACAAACATTTACAAAACCAGTAAACGAATGGGCCAGGTTTCTCGTGCTCGGAGCCTACCTGACACACCCATTAATCTTGGCACGGGACTCAAGTAGGCACAAGATGGTAACGACGGATGACAGGAGGGAAAAGAAGATGATGAAGCTACGATACGAGTGTTGCAGATTGCTTAAAGTTCCATAAAAAGCTGTTAAATGTTGGCATAATGAGATTAGAACAAAAGCACAGGAAGCATGAGAAGAGGCAATGAAAACCTGAAAACCGTGAGGGACAAGGGAAATCGCAGAAGAGGTAGGAAATAAGGAGTGGAAATAGGAGAAAACAGTAAAACATGCAAAGGTACTTGATACTTTTAACGTAGACCAGTCTCTTGTGGACTTCCAGTGCTCCTTTGTGGAGTGTGTAGTGAGAAACAGGGGTCATGAGAGAGATTACTGTTCAATTGCACTACTAATTTTAGTAAGAGGTCATGGGAAAGTACCCCAAAAAGCATCATTAATTTTAGTAAGAGGTCACAAGAAAGGTACCCATAAAAGCAACATAAATTTTAGTAAAAGGTCACAAGAAAGGTACCCATAAAAACATTATTAATTTTAAGCATGAGTGACGCAAGTAAGAGGCAAGGCAGTGCTCCAAGAAATGGATATAAGCACAGACATAAGGGTAACCAAGTAGGGAACAGAGTTAGGTGGCTGGCAGAAGGAACAGACTTGAGGAGTGTCTCAGGAGGCACAGCAATTCTGCTAAGAGAAGCATACGGTCACACGACCATGGATGGCAAAAGGAAGCTGGTGAGCGAAAGTTGCTGAGATGGGGAGATTGGAATTGTACAAGACAAGACAAGGGAATTTCACTTGCCCTAAGTGTCAATTAAAAACGCCAGTTAACTTCTGCTCAGTATCCAGCAATAATTAATGCTAGTCCCTGGTCGTAGGGAACATTATAGTGGTAATTCTTGTAGTAAGTATGAATTTAAGTGAACAAGCAGTATTCAAAAGTGAGCCATTATGTCATACTTAATATGTTTAATTACATGTTTGGACATGTGGAGGGAATGGAGAGCGAGAGACTGTCGAGGAGAGTGTATGTGAGTGAGGTGGAGGAGGAAAGAGGGAGGGAGAGGCCAAGGATGAGATGGAAGGATGGAGTGGAGAGGTACATGAGAGACGGGGGTGTGAGCTGGGAGCAGAGGCAATGAAATGGCGGGCGCAGGGTGACATGGAGGCAAATTGTTTGTGGCCATCCCTTATGGGATTAAGGCGTCTTGCAATGGACATACATGCAATTCAGTTAAATATCCAATTATTAAGAGACTTGTTTCCATTGGTGTTGCCAAAGTAATGTAAATGTCTTGTAAAAAGTCAGTATAGGAAAGCAGAAAACATAACTGGGTTTTGAATCCTCCTTGTGTGGAACAGATTCTCCTTGTAGTCCTGTGGGGATCTGGGACAGGAAGTGATATTCATTGTCACATTGCCATAACTTTAATGCCGCATATTCTCTCCGGACTTGTCTCCACGTTATCTGCTGCTAATGTTTTCACGCCACCAGTTATTATTAATAGCAGTCAGATATCGTTCTCCCTAAAGATGAGTGCAATACATGTAAATGATTACTGAGGAAGTGTAGGGCACAGCACTTGAAAACACACTTGGAAAATACTCAAAGTTCCTTGTGAAGGGCTCCGGTAAAGAAAAAACTGAAGAAAACTCTCATTACCCAGTATTCTGTACACAGTTATACTGTACCGTATGTACATTATACTTTATGTGCAGTACACTTATATTCTATAGTAAACTGTGTAATGCCTTTTAAACAGGAAGACTCCATTAGGGTTGATTTTTTCTATGCCCAGATAATTGCACACTACAATACAGGGCTTTTGTTCGAGTTATAATCCTCTAGAGAGGCTGGGATGGGGTAGTGTGCCATCATCTGAAAATACCACAACATCCAACATGTCTTTCGCTGAATAATGACCAATAATCGGAATATTACTGTATCCCATAATAACTGCACAATGATGCTCCAAGAAACTTTGTAGTGTGTTATAAAAATTCCCATTCATAATTATGAGGTAGACCTTATGCTCCTCGCGTTGATGGGGAAGTCGCATATCATTTGTTAAATGCATTTTTATTTAAATACTGACTTTCTCTGTATGCAGTAGTGATAAAATGCATAATAAGCTGTCTGTGGAAACATTCGACATGACCCTCAGTGGAGCTTCAGTAGTGTTGAAAAAGTTGATAACCAACACTATGAAAGTAAAATTGACAAGTGAGTGCAAATATTATCTTCGGAAAGGTATGCACTAGAAAAGAAAAATTAATGGTGGAATAGTATGGTTCATGCATTGAAAGGATTTATTTATATTATATCTGCAGTTCCGGTTTGTTCAGGCAGATATTTTTGGCATTTATAAATCTGAAAAAAATATATGACATATAAATAGGGCAGGATTAAGGATGCAGTTTGGGGGTCCTAGCAAGCAAAGTGAGCGTTCACCCCACAATAAACCGCTCAAAGTCTACAGGAGTAAAGAGAAAAGGATTAAAAAAAAAAAAAAAAAAACGATAGCCAGAAGTTTTAAAATCCGTCTTCAGCATATAAGCAGAGATGTAAGTACTGCTTCATTAAATAGACATTTATACATCTGAAAGAAGTATATGATATATAAACACGGCAGGATTAAAGACGCAGTTTGGGGGTCCAAGCAAGCAAAGCGAGTGGTCATTCCACAATAAACTGCTCAAAGTCTATAGGAGTAAGGAGAAAAGGATATAAGTAACATGTAGCCACATTATTTTAAATCCAGCCTTACTTTAGCATAGAAGCAGAGATGGCAGAACTACTTCATTAAATAAGCCTTTTCTCTAATATTCATTGACTCCTGAAGCATGGATGACGGCACTGGCCATTAGAAATGAGGTGATTGGGAACACCACGCCGATGGACATGCTGCTTTCCTGTTCCCGCCACAGTTTGAAGTGGTCATCATTTTCTTTTGTCACTATGACGTCACACAAGTACAGGGGAGGTGGATAGGATGACAGTGGCAGTCTATCATGCACCATGGAAGGGGTAGGAATGATGATTTCTGATTCCTCACCGTCTAATTTGCTCCATGCCTCCACTGCCCACTTGATCCATGTTACCTTTACCCCTACCAAACTGCCAACTCATGCAAGGATGGAATTAAGTGGACGTGTATTCAGGAGGGAACTGAAGCTGAGGTCTCACTGTCAAGTGGGGAAGAGGGTCAGGCACCCAGAATTCATTTGCGGCACAAATTTTGCATTACAGATGCCCAGCCTTGTCACGGCCTTCACCACCCACATAGGCCCAGCCCGGTACTTCGTAGGGGATTTCGCCCCAGTGTGCGTGTTTTTTTTTTTTTTTTTTTCAGAGCCACATTGAGGTAAAGTACTAGGTACTGGTGTGTGGGTTAGTGTATATAGTGTAAATTTCTGCATTAAAAAATGGGTGATACAGAAAATAAAGGAAATTTCACTGAAAAGAATAAGTGTATTATGAAAGTAGTGACTGATATTCAGTTAGTAATTATAGAAAAAAGAAGTTCAGTATACATATATTATTAGAAAGTACTGAAAACTACAGTACAGAAAATAAGTACTTGAACCCCCCTCCCCCCCCAAAAAAAAAGAAATGAATACCATTCCGGTAATAAAGTAAGAATTTAGAAAAATAAGTGCAATATACAAAAGTAGGACGAGTGGGGAAGTCTAGCGGGTCTTGGAAGAGTGAAAGCAGGGCAGCCCCAAATTGCTCCGGCCGTTTAGTCTGCAGCTCTGCATGGACAGACAGCCCTAGCTGAAGACCTAGCTGAAGTTCTTAATACACGCAGGAACTCTAATAATAAAAAATATTACCACGTACGTTTTTCTCCAAAACTATTCTATAATAATTTAAATACATAAATAGAAATTCCCCTTACTTTGGTAACTGTTCCTTTTACCGGTCTACACTTAGGATTACAGGGTTAATATATTTAATTTATCCACCACAGAATGCTTCATAGAAGTAAATGAGGTAGAATATTACTTTGGACGTAGTATATTTGGTTGGTGTCAAATTTATCCTAGTTCATACTTTAGGACGGAGAACCTTATCCTGTTTTTTAATGGGGCGGAAGATATCCTGCAGCATAATAAATTTTACAGAGTCTGTACGGGATCATCAGTATCAATACTGAAGCAAGACAGTGTGCAGTGTCTTCTGGTGTGTGTATCAGAACTCCATATTATAATTACAAATCATAATAGATAGATAGATAAATAGATAGATAGACAGCCCTATGCGAGCCTGGGAAAAGGAAATGAGCTTGCAAATTACACTGAGGAAAGCTGACGACAGTGGCCAGTAAGGAGATGATGCAGTTAGTTGTCAGCAGTCCACCCGTGAACAAAGCCCTAGTGACCATACACACACATACACACATACTCACACACAGGCTTCTTAAACTTTCCATCCACAAGGAACACACGTGATACGTCTCCTGTTTCACCAGAATTTAGGAAAGAGAGCTCAGAAGGAGACAAGCCATACAAGAGGCAGGTCGCAGGGAGAAGGGCTTGGCAACTTGAGAGAGAGACAGAGAGAGCGAGACAGAGAGATAGCTAGCA
>NW_027644946.1:0-17445 GCF_032717465.1 Coenobita brevimanus | reverse complement strand
CTCCTACGCTCCTCTTGGGGCAATGTAGGATTGGATGATGGATGGATGGATAAAATAACAATTATTCGTAATCTCAAATGGCGTGTGTCTGTAAGTTCTTTTCTTTTTTCCTTGCGGAAATAGTTTATATTCAACCTGGCTTACATTAAATGTGTTTGGTAATATTAAAAATAGAATAAAAACACTTCGACGGAACTCTCTTACCACATAAGCCAATCTTTCCGTCGGCTTTTATATTTCTCTGAGGATGACTTCTATTCAAAATATGATTTTCTATCAGAAATCCAATCAAACTTGTATGTTTAGATAAATATTGCAATTTTCACTTTTAATGGAAATAGGTATATTTGGCTCATTTCGCTTTGCTTAATGCTGTTTTATTAGTTGTTGTGCAATTAGTTTTTTCATACGTATGTAAGTTATATGTTACAACACATTCTGAAGCATCGTAAAGCTACTTCAAACCGCGAAGGAAGGGTAGCTAACCTTTCGATCAAACGGGGTGGTGGTAGTTTGTGAAGGACGGACGGAGAAAGGGAGGATGCATTTATATAACACGTAAATACGTATGAAAAAATTCCGATCTGCACAGTAATATAATAAAAGAGCGTGATGGAAAAAGGAATGAGCGTTATACACGTAAAGTACTGGCTTCCCATTGTAAAATACGAAGTAGTGTTATATTTTTTTCATTAACATTCAAGCTTGCATGAAATTCTGTCTGCTGACAGAGACTCATGTTGTTGAATGGAAGTCATCCTGAGAGAAACAGACAGAAATACTGACCGAAAGACAGGCATATGCCTTAGAGAGATAAATCAGAATTGTTATTTTGTTCTTAATATCAACAAACACATTTAGAAAGCCACGTTATTATTACAAATTATTTCCCGCAAGGAAAACAAAAGACACAGATACACGCCATTTGAAATAGGAATAATTGTTATTTTATTCTTGCTGAAGACAAACGATTACCCTACATGCATCTTCGGAAAGAAATCTCTAATTAAGACAGACAGACAAAACAAACAGACACAGATTCTGGATTGTCGATTCAAGATGACTTATTTTATTTTTGATTTCATCAGATGACATTATTATCAAGTGAAAACAGACTCTTCTTGAAGAGGGAAAACGTGATAGGCAATTGGGTAGACGGATCAAAGAGGAAGAAACAGTCTCTCAGTCACTGCTTCACATTGATTACTACTTCACTCCTTGCTAAAACCAGGCGATTTTCTACAGCATAAGTGAGAACAAACTCTTTTCTGTAGATGAAGACATGAATGACAAAGCTGCAGGTAAAATAAACAGAACGAATGTGAGGCAGATAGTTTCCCTAATCATCAGTTCACATTAACTGGAAATATCAGTTCACATTAATTGGTATTGCAATATTGTAACTGCCAGGATGTTTCTTATTCAACTGAAGTGAAGAATCGACTCCGCCGGACGGGAAGACGTAAAACATATGTGAAGACATACTAACAGACAACACTCACCAAATAGTTCATTCAAGAAATAATCTGCTATTTCATTCTTGCTACTTGCTTGATAACTGTTTTATTAAGTTTAGGTGCAGAACACGCCTCACCAGTTAAGCACAGATATTTTTACGTACTGAGTTACAGATTATTTCACGCCCACGTTCTCGAAGATATGGCGGGTGTTATTTTTAAAAAATACTCATTCAATCTCGTATTGGCCCTCATTCTCCTTTCCTTATTTTATCACACACAGTCCTGTGTGTGTGTGTGTGTGTGTGTGTGTGTGTGTGTGTGTGTGTGTGTGTGCGCGTGTGTGTGTGAGATTCATACCCCGAAGCAGAGGAGTGAGCTACCTCACGGTCAAGAAATCAAGAGGAAGGTGCTTGTAATTGAGATTTGATGGAGGGAGGAGGAGGGGAGGGTTGGTTGGATGGTAGTAGAGTTAAACCTCCCAGGGTAGGGAGGACACTCGCAGACAAAAAGCCCGCTGTCAGAGGGAACTCGGCTCGTCGAGCGAGAACTATAACCTGGCGTAGGGAAGAGGTACGTGATAACCACACCCAAAAGAGATATCGAGCAGGTGCCAGCGCAATAACCTCCGCTTTAGATTGAAAGTCATATCACCTCCCGAGCAGTCGTTAACTTGATCGGTGTTATCTAGAGACTATGAAGAATGAGCGGGCTCTAGCTTGAGGCCAAGAACTTTGGGCTCGGCTTCTACCACTGCTGAAGCTGGGGTGTGCCCGGGTGAGGTGGTGTTCGGGGCCATGAGTGCGCGGTGGCAAGGGACGCGGGGCGGAAAGCACGTTGGTCCTGGCTGACAGGGAAGGAGGTGTGGTCCAAGGAAGCAGGGGGAAAAGGGGCGTGGCTGCCTCTTTGCCTCCATCACTTTCAAGAGTAACTTATCTACGGTGCTCACCAGAGGTGTTGTGTTAATACTCTCGCCAATATTCGCTTCCAGTAACGAAGCCAGGCTTAGAGAATATCTCCTTGAAGAGTCTCCCGTAAATTCCTCCACAGTGAATGCAACCAGAGGGAGAGCCATGGGTGGAGGATGAAGTGGGAGCAGGTGTTGTCGGCCGACTGTGGAGCTGGGACCATAGCAGGGTGGTGAATCTTCAGGAGACGCTACTTGACGAGCGGGAGCAGATGGAAGGGGCGGAAACGCATTTGTGGCAAAGAGCTGGAGGAGGAGACGCTGCTACACAATGGTGCTCAAAAGGTCCCAGATGGTGCAGGAATGGTGCTGGAAAGCTTGCTGTTGTTACGCACCCTGGTTACCTGGCGCTCCCCACATCCCCTGCAGTACGTGTGCTAATCTGGTAGGGAGGGCAGCGCTGCGGTGCCAAGTGTGGTGTGAGTCAGAGCAATTGGGGCAACGGAAGGCCGATTGCCTCCCCTTTGCCCTAAATTTCCACAGGCAGCACTCCATCTCGTTGTGGGTCGTTGCACATCCTGCAAAACCACAGGCCAGCTGCAGGTGGCTCTCTAATGCCCGTACCTTTGCCACCTGTCACAACGGAGGAGGGAAGAAGATTTAAAGCTCTGTCTGAACACACGACAATGATTGGTTTTCTGGCCCATGGTATCAACAAGACCTGGATACATTCTTAGGATCGCGAGCGTTCGTCTGACGCCCTTCTTACTCTGGTTTCCACTCTGGAAGTTGTCCCTTGATTCTGGTCATGAAGGTCGTGTGTGATTGGAAGTGGCTTAATTTTTGCCTCTTTGAACAAGTGAATAATATTTCTCTGACTTCAAAATTTATATTATTTTTAAATAACAAGAACAGATGAAGGAGAAACAAATGAATAAAAAAAAGAATCCCATACACCAGATTACTGGTGTCCTCCTGTTCATAAAGTATCTGTAACGGTTAGTCTTGAACAGCTGTAGGTTGAAGTTTGGAGGGAAACAACTCTTGGGGAAACGAGTTCCAGAGAGATGCAGTTCGGGGAATGAAAGAATTCTTATAGGCTGAAGTTTTGCAATATGGCTGAGTGACATTCCACTCATGAGCGCTACCAGATGCCCGTGTAGCACGGAGAGGAAGGCATGAAGAGGTGGCCCACATTCGACGCAACTTCGTCTGAGCATTTGCTATAAAAATATCTGTAAAATAATGCAAGGAAGGCAACATTCCTTCTTACTTTCTGTTGGAGGAGATACTTTATTAGTAATAGCAGGGTTATTAATAATTCTAACAGCTTTCTTCCTTGAATTTGTTCTAGTTATTTTAATGAAACCTCTCCACATCCATTCCACATGGGTGAGCAGTATTCAAGCTGAGGGGCGCACATAGACTCTTATAAATTATAGCTAACTGCTCGTCAGTGAAGAAGTTACGGACTATGTACAATAATCCAAGTTTCCTTTGAGGCGGTTTAGCAAAGTGATTTGACATGAGAGGTCCAGCTGAGGGACATTGTTGATGGGACACCGTGAATTTCAATACTTTTTGGAGATAGGAATATTTGTAGCAATGAAGGTAATATACGAATCTGGCAATACCTGTCTAATTAGTAAATTGTATATATTTAGTTTTACTAGCATTAAATGAGACAAGGTTGTTTGCCCCATCCACTGATTGTAGATAAGTCTTGATTTATGGAGATGGCTGTACTGAGTTGAGAGTATAAATATCAGATTTTGTAAATGGATGTAGTGTGAATGAACTATGAAGAGTTGAGTCAGCTGCATATGAATGGATGGGATTGTGGGTGACAGACAGAGATCATTAATATGAACCAAGGAATTGAGAGGTTGGGGCCAGAACTGATCCCTGCGGCACGCTCAGCGTTAATTGAGTGGAAATTGGAATATTCATCATCTACTTTTACTCTTATTTTTCTGTCGCTGAGATGTGAGGAAATCAAGGAACAAAAAGACTTTAGTAAATAGCAAGGGAGTTTAGACAACAGGGAACGGTTGCCATACTCTGGTCGAAAGCTTTAGAAATATCAGGGGCTACTGCATGTGTTTCTCCATGGGTACGAATCAGGAGACTGAGTATGTCAATGGTGAATCTTTCGTGGAGAAAACCATATTGTCTATCACTAATTAAGCTGTTGGATTCAAGATGTTTAACTATGTGCTTATTAATTAAAGTTTACAAATACCTTACCAAGAGAAGATGTGACAGCTATTGGTCTGTAATCAGAGGGGACAAAGGAACTTCCCTTTCTTCGGAATTGGGTGGATATTAGTTTTCTTTCCATGAATCAGGGAATGAAGAATTACGTGTATGCATAGTCTGAATAATTTAGCAAGAACAGAGGGAGCAAGTTCTGGGGAACACTTTTTCCAAAACACATACGCGGGAATTCCATCTGGGCCTGGAGGTTTGTTAGTAGGTAAATTGTATAGGATGGATTTACCTATCTTGTCTGTATTTTAAGTGGAACAATTTCGGGAGAGTCAAGTTCTAGTACTGGGACGTTCTGGCTGGCTTCCTCTATGGTAGAATTACTGGCAAACGTACTGGCAAAGATATCTGCTTACCCACGCGGGTCCTTTGTAATGTTGCCATCAGAAAATTTTAGTTGGGGGAATGGATGATGACTTGTTAAAGTTATTATTGAAAGAATTGAGAGTTGACCAGAATATTTACTATCGTCATTTGGGTTGTTAAGTAGTTTTGATGCTTGATTTTGAAGTAAGTTTTATTTTGCGAGATTTATTACAGCTTTCTCTTGCATGGTTTCTAGGAATTTTAAATTAAGAGAGTGATTCAGATATTTTTTATTTTAATGTAAGAGTTACATGCTAATGACTTTTTGGGCAAAGTTACTGAGGCACAGTTGCTATCAAACCATTTTGGAAAGTTCTGATCTTTTAATGAACTATTGACTTGGTATGAATAGAATTCATACCAGCTAGTACTAAGTCGCAAATGTGGGACTGGGTAGAATTGGCATCACTAGAGAAGAAAGACTGCTATGGAATGTCAGCAAGATAATTTCTAAATCAATCCCAGTTTGCCTTATCAAAAAATGCCATCAGGTCACCCTGACAGGTTCAGAACGGGGAGGCTGGGGGAGGGGGAAACTCACTTACTGAGGGCTTTGATGAGAGATACATAAGTATAAGTGGAAATGCGTTTCCCAATATCATTAGAGAAATTGTAATTAACAGGATGTTGGTCAGGCTTCAAGTGATCAAAGGAATATAATTTCAGGAGTTCCCCAAGGTAGTGTCCTCGGTCCCATTACTTTTTTATGATGCATATTCATGATATGTAAATTGCTCTGGAAAATAAGGTAATAGCCTATGCTGATGCCATACCCACCTTATTTGCAACCATTCTTGCATATGCTAATAAAGCTGCTGTTGCCAGTTCCGGTCCACTTTTATCGAAAACCGTTGTCTTGAAGTTTGGCTAATGTTGCCAAGTAAATTAAGGCCCAGTGTTGGTCCATGGTTGTCGGTGAAACTTCCTAAAACGTATAGGATTTTTGTAGCCAGTACAACGTTAAACGAACCGTTAGCCACTATAAAGGATGTAACTGGACAAAAACTTGGTAACAAACCAAATTTCGCTTTGCTCAAACATTCAAATCAAATTCTGTAGCAGGAGTAATAGTTGTTCCCAAGGCAGTCTGGCCAAACAGCCCTGAGTCCCTTAGGAAGGCCGTGGCCGAGACCGGGCTTTCCCACAGGGCTCTCAGAGAGTGTATGTTGTGTTTTTGATGTAGGTGGTTGTGTGTAATGCAATCTTCCAAAATGTACTTAATAGTATGGGGTGCTGTGTTACATCCTGGACAGGCATCAGCAACGGAGTTATCCAGCCTCTTCTGGTAGTTTAAGAGGGCTGGATGGTGCCCACATCTCAGCCTGGCTAGGTGGACCCTGTCCTCACGAGGGAGATAGGATTCAGAAGGGTGGATGTTAGGAGGCCGTTCATGCAGCTGTGTGTTGTCTTTAAGTGACTGAACGGAGCGGCGAGTGATCTGAGCGTGGATATGCTTCTGGAAGCTGGTCTGAGGTGGGTGAGGGAGGAGAGATGACAGTATTTGTATATGATATCGTGCATTGGGTGATGTTTTGATGTTCCTTGGTGTGGGTGGATGTGCTGCCATGTAATGTAGTGGATGTTGTGGGTTTGTGGAGGCTGCAGCAAGAATCTGAGTTCCTCTCATGTCTAGGTGATCCTTGACTTTGAGGACTTTGGTTTCTTGATGTAGGTGGTCTGTGGGTGTAGTAGCTGTGCAGCCTGTGATTATTTTTAGGGCCTTGTTCTGTATGGTCTGTAGAGTGTTGTAGTGTGTTTTGGTGAGGTTAGGAGCCCAAGCAGGGCGTGCATAAGTCATCACTGAACGTATGCATTGTTTGTATACTGTGGTGATGGTTTCTATGTTGTGTCCGAATGTTGTATGGGCAAGTGACCTCAAGGCATTGAGTCTTGGTATTATTTTATTTTTAATGTTTATGATGTGTTGTTTAAATGACACTGATGTATGTTAAACCAAGGATTTTTGTGTGTGTGTGTGTGTGTGTGTGTGTGGTAGGGGAGTGTTGTTTAAGGTGAGGTGCGGAATGTGACTGTTCTGCTGTCCAGTTTTTGAGTCTGTCTGTGGTGAACCATTTGTGTAGAGTGTTGAGGTAAGGTTGGAGGATGTGTGCAGCTGTGTTTGCATTTTGGTGTATATATGTAAGTCTTATATCATCTGCATAGGAAGCTATGTGTATCTGTGGTGTGTGGGATGTGGGTACGTCGTGCATGTATATGTTAAAGAGTGTAGAGGACAAAACAGATCCTTGGGGGACGCCAATTGTGAAGTTTCTGATGTTAGAAGACTGACCGGCATATGTTACGTGTGCACATCTGCCTGCTAAGTAGTTTTCCAACCATCTTTTTGTGTTATTGTGCATGTTTGTGTTGAGTATTTAGTTTGTGAAGTTGTGGCGGGGGATGGCATCAAAAGCTCTGCTGATGTCTAGTGTGACTAGGAGTGTTCTGTGTGGTGAGGTAGCTGAATTCCTGCCATCGAAAACTCTCTGTGTAAGATGTGTAAGAAGGGTGTTTATGGAGTGTAGTGGCCTAAAGCCATGTTTTGATTGGGCTAGGGGAATGAGAGGTGTGACTAGTTGTAGTACCAGTTGTTCAGTGAATTTGGAGGTGGTGCAGAGGAGTGTGATGGGGCGGTGTGAGGAAGGTAACGTGGAGTCTTTGTTGGGTTTAAGGATAGTGATGATAATGCCATGCTTCCAGATGTTGGGTATTATGTTGTTTGAGTAGCTGTAAAGTTGAAAGTTGGAATACAAATGTGGGCGATTGTGTATGCATGCGCCAACGCAAGATCGTGCTAGAAGAGTGAGAGAAGAGTTCTGGACAAATGTAGAAGTGTGCAAGGAAAAGTTTGGAAGGAATGAGAGAGTGTTTTTGACTGGTGATATGAATGGTAAAGTTGGTAATGTGAAGGTGGATGGAATAGTTGGTGAGTGGGGGTGTGCCTGCTGAGATAGATGAGAATGGGAGTGCGTTAGTGGACATTTGTGCTGGGAGGGGGTTGGTGATAGCCAATACCCTCTTCACGCATAAAATGATCCACAGGTATACATGGCGAGTGATGAGAAGGGTGGGTGGTGAACTGAATGAAAGGAAGGCAATGATTGATTATGTGTGTGTGGATGAAAGGATGCGAAGATGTGTAATGGATGCAAGAGCTTATAGAAGTTGGGGGAGTGGACTTTCTGACTACTACTTGGTGGTGGCCAGAATTAGGATTCAAGTAAGATGGAGGAATAGAAGAAGGGAAAGACGAGAGGAAGGAGTAGTTGCAAGGAGAGTGGAAAGGTTACAAGAGGATGAGAAAAAGGCAGAGTATAAGAGAGAAGTGGAGGAACGATTGGGCAAATATGAATTGGAGCAGATGGGAGATGTGGAAGGTTTGTGTAGGATATTTACAGAAGAAATATGTGTAGCATGTGATGTGCTGTGTGGAAGGAAGAGAAGACGGAGGGGGTGCAAGGAACAGCGTGGTGGACTGAAGAGGTGAGACAGGCTGTGGCACAAAAGAAGAAAGCATACAATGAATGGATGAGAAATAGGAGCGTGGAAGAAGTTGAGAGGCGGAAGAGAGAGTTATATGTAGAAAGAAAGAGAGGGGTGAAAAGATTAGTAAGAGAGAGTAAGAAGAGAGTGGATGAGGAATTGGGAAGGAATCTGAGTGTAAAGTGGAGGGACTGTAAGAAAATGTTCTGGAAAGAGGTGAAAAGAGTAAGACAGGGTGGAAGTGAAGTTAGCAGGGGAATAAAAGAAAAAAATGGTAGATTACTAGTGGAGAAGGGAGAAAAAGTGAGCAGATGGAGAGAACACTTAAAGGAATTGTTGAACATAGAGGATGGAAGTAATGCAGGTATAAGTGGCTGGAGAATGGCTGGGAGAAGGAGGGAGGTGAGAAGACAGGAAGAAATCAGTAGGACAGAAGTTGTGGAAGCAATGAAGAAAGTTAAATCGGGGAAAGCCCCAGGAATTGATGGAGTGTGTGGTGAAATGCTGAAGCATGGGGGAGAGATAGTAGTAGAATGGATGTGGAAGATGTGCAGATTGGCCTGGGAGGAAGGTAGAGTCCCAGAGGATTGGAAGTCAGGTATAATTATTCCCTTGTACAAAGGAAAAGGGGAAAAAGAAGTGTGTGGTAATCATAGGGGCATTTGTCTTCTTAGTATAATAGGAAAAGTGTATGGTAGGATACTTATTGACAGAGTTAGAGAAAGAACAGAGAAATTAGTTGGAGAAGAACAGGGAGGCTTTAGGAAAGGAAGAGGTTGTGTAGATCAGATATTCATTCTTAGATCTTTGGTGGAAAAGTTTCTAGAGAAGGGAAAGAAGTTGTATGCGGCTTTCATGGATTTGGAGAAAGCATATGACAGGGTGGATAGACAAGGATTGTGGAAAGTGTTAAGAATATATGGAGTACATGGGAAGTTGTTGAATGCTGTGAAGAGTATGTACAATGGTGCGAAGGCTGCAGTGCGTGTGGGTGGTGAACTAAGTGACTTTTTCTCTTTGAAAGTTGGGTTGAAACAGGGATGTGTCATGTCTCCATGGTTGTTCAATCTGTACATGGATGGGGTAATAATAGAGGTACAAGGTAAGGTAGTGGATGTTGGAGTGGCCCTGGTGAGAGAGGATAGTGTTTGGAAACTCCCTGTACTGTTGTTTGCAGATGATACTGTGTTGTTGAGTGAAGACGAAGGGGAGCTGCAAGGTTTGGTGGATGAGTTTGGGAGAGTGTGTAAGAAACGGAATCTAAAGGTGAATGTAGCGAAGAGTAAAGTGATGGTCTTTGAGAGAGGTGAAGTCAGTGAATGTACAGCAAGGTTGGATGGTGAGGAACTGGAAAATGTGAGTACGTGTAAGTACTTGGGTAGTGTGATGAGTAAGGATGGAGGTTTGGAGGGTGAAGTGCTTGAAAGGGTACAGCAGGGAAGAAAGGTTGCTGGTTCTTTGAAAGCAGTGATACGAAACAGGGAAGTGAGCATGAAAGTGAAAAAGTTACTATATGACAGTATTGTGATACCAACTCTAACGTATGGAAGTGAAGCTTGGACGTTGTTGGAAGGACACAAGTCAAGAGTGAGAGCAGTGGAAATGAGTTATTTAAGAGGAGCCTGTGGAGTCACATGGAGAGACAGGCTGACGAATGAGGATATAAAGGAGCGTTGTGGTGTGGATGTGGATGTGATAGGAAGTGTTATGAGGAACACATTGAGGTGGTTTGGCCATGTGGAGAGGACGGAGGGTGAAAGACTGACGAAGAGAGTGTATGTGAGTGAGGTGGAGGGGGAAGAGGGAGGGGGAGGCCAAGGATGAGTGGGAGGGATGGGGTGGATAGGTATATGAGAGAGGGGTGTGAGTTGGGAGCAGGGCAATGAATTGGCGGGGGACAGGGCGATTTGGAGGCGATTTGTTTGTGGCCACCCCAAACGGGATTGAGGCGTCTGGCAATAGATAGATAGATAGATAGATAGTAGCTGTAGTTAGATGTTGGTGAGTGCTTGTATGCCTTGTGGTCCTAGGTGTTTAAGGTGAATGTTGCTTATGTTGTCTGGTCCACAGGCAGATGAGTGCTTATGGTTGCTAATGATGTATATACAGTTGGAGAAATTTCCGCGCGGGACACTGTGTAGATGGCAGCTGCAGCGACAGACAGAAATGATCTGGTAACTGAGCTGGTGGTGAAGCAGGGGGTGGGAGTTACGGGGAAGGTGAGTGATGGGGGAGAGGAGTAGTGGTGGTGGGGGTAGGTGTGTAGGTGTGTGTTAGGGAGAGGTTAAATAGCCATTAATTGTGTCAACAAACTCTGCGTAAAGAATCATTTGAATACGATTTTTCTATTAATAATAAAAGGTAGTGGCAACAGGCTGCTAATGATGGTTCAGTATTTCATGGAATAAGTTCAGCACCTAAGCAAACAGGTGTCGCCAATACATAACATTATCCTTCGCCTTCGTCATTCCGTCCTGTCATCGGAAGGCTTTCTATTGTGTCAACAGACTCTGCGTGGATAATCATTTGAACACGATTATTCTATTAATAATAAAAGGTAATGACAACAAGCTGCTAAAGATGGTTTAGTATTTCATGGAATAAGTTCAGTACCTAAGCAAACAGGTATCGCCAATATGTAACATTATCCTTCGCCTCCTTCATTCCGTCCCCTTATCGGAAAGCTTTCTGTTGTTGACCGAGAATTTACAAATATTTAGAACTGATTTCAGCTGCTTCTCATGCACGTTGCTTAGAAAAGATACTAAAACTTTCATTGCAACTTGTATTGAATATCGAATCTAACATCCTGTAATAGTCAATTTTATATCTGTATAAGTCAACAACTGTTATCTTAAGACTGAACGCTGGCAGAATAAGGAAAATACATCCTTTAGACTGACGGCGTAAGTTGTTATCCTTTCATAGTCGTATAGGCACTTACCCTGCTTACGGATGGATGAGCCTGGCCTTCATACCAGCTATAAATTTATGCATACTCCAGTCAAAACTTTCTTTGGGCTAATCCCTCATATAGCCCTATATAATTTTATGTTTATGCTTATGCGTGTGTGATTAAGAGCATTAAACGTGTCTAATCTCTCTCTCTCTCTCTCTCTCTCTCTCTTTGACACACGCAGTAGATTACCTAACATACAGTCACACTGGTAACATTTCGGTTGACAGGAATAAGGTAGTCAGTCTATTTTTCAGTTGTCATCTAAAGCGAATAAAGACATAATGTCGCTATTAAAGATGGTGATATGTTTGACAAATACACACGACACTCACACAAAATTACCAGCACTATGTAAGACTTGCATTGCTACAAACTGTGCATGCACCTAAAGTTTTAAGAAATTTCCGTAATGTAATATCTACAGAATTGTGCTAGCAGTAGCGGTCGCCCTGAGCACACAGTTGTTTTAACCAGCCTCCACACACACACACACACACACACACACACACACACACACACACACACACACACACACACACACACACACACACACACACACCAACTGGTGTAGTAGTAATGCTTTCGCTTGACATCTAGTAGGACGGGGGTTCGCGCCGGATAGGGTGCGAAAAGTTTCACTAACGAAGTGGGAGGTTACTGTTCCTCTTGAGGGAGGGAATGGTTGTGTGTGTGTGAAGATCACAGCCTTGCCCTAGACTGGACTATATGAGCTCTCAGATCTCTTCCTGGAGGGTAATGAGCTGACGATCACGCCAATCACGTTATCCTGACCAACCAGGTGAATTACACACACCCAAACCCATTAAATTTTGGCAGGCAGTTCTCCTCTCCGCCCACTCCTTCCACACACACTAATAAGAGATAATATCACATACTTATTGTCTCATACAACTCACAGTTGAGGAGAATATAGATGAATAATAATTCTGGAACTTAGGTCGAAGGAAGGACTTTTTGTCCCCTTACATTTAAAGAAGAAGTGTTTCTCAACCCAACTATTCTCTTCTACCGAGTTTCTGATAAACTTCATGCGTCAATCTGTTACTACGCGTTCTAACATTTGTTTCGATAAACAAATATTAATAAGTGAACCAAGAGCAACAAACGTCACTGAGAGAATGTGTCAGTACCAATGACTATGTTGGGTTAGCACTTGGTTGGCAATGTTCTTGTAAATTAGGCTATCTAGCTATCTATAGCCCGACGCCCTAATCCCCCCAAAGGGTGGCTGCAGACAAAACTCCTCCAAGTCGCTCTGTCATCCACCATTTGACTACCCTCCTCCCAACTCACCCCCCCCCCCTCCCTCATATACCTCTCAACTCCATCCCTCCACCTCATCCTCGGTCTACCCTCCCTCTCCCACCCACCACCACACCAACAAACACCCACTTAGTCACACTTTCATTCACCATTATCTACACAATTCCAAACCACCACACTATATATCTCCCTAATCTTCACAGCCACATCCACATCCACCCCACAACGTTCCTTCACTTCTTCATTCGTCAACCTGTCCCTCCACGTCACTCCACATGCTCCTCTCAAGTAACTCATTTCCACTGCTCTCACTCTTGACTTGTTCCCCTCTTGCAAGGTCCACGCCTCGCTTCCATACGTCAGGGTAGGGATCACAATACTATCATGCAGTGACTTCTTAACTTCCATACTCATCTCCCTATTTCTCATCACTGCTTTCAGTGTACCTACAACCTTCCTTCCCTGTTGTACCCTTTCACACACTTCATCCCCCAAAGTTCCATCCTTACTCATCACATTACCCAAGTACTTGCATGCACTCACATTCTTCATATCCTCACCATCGAACCTCACTGCACACTCTGTGACTTCATTCCTCTCAAACATCATAACTTTACTCTTGTGTACATTAACTTTCAGATTCCTCCTCCTACACACTGTCCCAAATTCATTCACCAAACCTTTGCAACTCCCATTCATCTTCACTCAACAATACTGTATCATCAGCAAACAGCAACACCGGAAGCTTCCAAATCTCACCCTCATTCATTAGAGCCACCCCCACATCCACTGCCCTACCTTGCACCTCCTTTACAACCCCATCCATGTATATTTTAAACAGCCATGGAGACATCACACAACCCTTTTTCAGTCCCACATTGAGGTCAAAGAACTCACTCAGCTTTATTTATTTATATGGGAGACTTCAATGCAAAAGTTGGAAAATCAAAAAATGGAGAAGCATGTATGGAAAAATTTGGAGTGGGAGAAAGGAATGAAAGAGGAGAAATGCTGGTAAACTTTGCAGAAATGTTTTACATGAGAATAACGAACACATTCTTTCACAAAAGAACTGGGAGAAAGTGGACCTGGAGAAACCCAAATGCGGAAACAAAGAATGAAATCGACTTCATTATAGCAAATAAGAATAACACGATCACAAATGTCACAGTTATCAACAAAGTAAATATCGGAAGTGACCATAGAATGGTGGGTTGCACAGCAAGATTCAACTTCAAAAGTGAAAGAAAAAAGAAGATTATAGATAAAAAGATATGCCCAATAAAAGTCAATGAAAACAAAGCAGCCTTTCCGTTGGAAATAAGGAACAGATTTCAGGCTCTAAGTAATGCTGAATGTGACATTGATGAGCTGAATGACAGACTAACAAAAGTGCTAAAAGAATCACCGGAGGCAGTAGGAAAAGCTAATACAATCAAAGATCAAGATGTATTCAGAAAAGACACTTGAGCTTATGAAAAAAAGAAAGGATATGAAAGTAAAAACTAAGAAAGATGAAATAGAACGAACGGAATTAAATAAGCTTATCAACAAAAGGTAAAGAGAAGAAAAAAGAAAGAAAGAAAAACATGGATCAAGTCAAAGAAACCATCAAAAAAGGAAAAAGTCTGAAACAGGTCCGAAGTAAAATGGCACTTGGAAAGCAACAAATTACATCACTGAAAGAAAAAAACGGTGAAATCATTAAATGCAGAGATCAGATGATGAAGAGAGTTGAAGAATTTTACAAAGAACTGTTTGCATCAAAGACAGTAGTACCAACAGCTAACTTTTCAGTTGACACAAGTGAAATACCTGAGGTAACACCAGATGAAGTAAATAATTCTCTCAAAAATATGAAAAGAGGGAAAGCTCCGGAAGAAGATGAAATAGTAGCAGATTTACTGTTGGACTTCCTCACCTATTTACTCAATGTATAAAAAGGAAGAAAATTCCCAAAACATGGTGTAATGCAATAGTTATTTTACTTTACAAAAAAGATGACTCAAAAGACCTTGATAACTATCGACCCATTGGCTTGCTATCAGTCAGTTACAAACTCTTCACTAAAGTCCTTACAAACAGAATAACTACAAATCTGGAGGAAAACCAACCTCGTGAACAGGCAGGATTCCGAAGCGGGTACTCGACTACTGATCATCTACACACAATGAATCAACTAATTGAGAAAACTACAGAATACAATAAACCACTGTGCTTAGGTTTTGTTGATTACGAAAAGGCTTTCGACTCAGTGTAGCTCATAGCAATTATAAATTCATTGTGAGAACAAGGAGTGAATGGGAACATTGTAAAACTGCTCGAAAACATATATGAAGAGGGAACTGCTACAATTAAATTATATAAGGACTCAGAGAAAATTAAGATTGAGAAGGGCGTACATCAGTGAGATACAATTTCACCAAAGTTATTTACAGCATGCCTAAAAAGTATTTTCAGAAAGCTAGACTGGGAAAACAAAGGAGTGAACATAGACGGAGAAAAGCTAAACCATTTAAGATTTGCAGATGACATTGTTTTAATCTCAGAAACAGCAGAAACATTGCAAGAAATGTTAAATGACCTGAACAGAGAAAGCCTCAAAGTACGGCTAAAGATGAACCAGAGTAAAACTAAAGTAATGTTTAATCCTCAAACACCAAAGAGCGTCATCAGGATAAGTGGAGAAATTCTTGAAGAAGTAGAGGAATACACCTACCTGGGACAAATATTAAAATTAACGAAAGATAATAATAGCGAAGCAAAAAGACGCATTACAATTGGATGGAAAGCTTTCGGTAAACATAGGGACATTTTGAAAAGTAGCTTGCCAGTTTGTTTGGAACGAAAAGTATATAACGAATGTATAATTCCAGCTATGACGTATGGTTGTGAGACTTGGAAACTGACAAAATCAATGGAAAATAAACTAATTTGCTCTCAGAAAGCAATGGAAAGCTCAATGTTGGGAATATTTTTAAGAGACAGGAAAAGATCAACTTGTGTGAGAGAGCAGACGAAAGTCAAAGATATTATAGAAGTTATAAAAGAACATAAATGGAGGTGGGCAGGCCATGTAGCAAGAATAAGGGATAATCGATGGAGCAAGAGGTTGACTGACTGGACACCAAGAGATTGTAAACGTAGCAGAAAAAGGCAAGACAGGAGGTGGAGAGATGAACTAGAGAAATTTGCAGGGAAAACGTGGCAAAGATTGGCTCAATCAAGGAATTCGTGTATATATATATATATATACTGTATATATATATTTGTCACACGCCAATATATATATATATATATATATATATATATATATTTGTCACACGCCATGCATGCATGCGTCTCATACTCTGGTGAGTCAAGTGGTGATACAGTACATGAATCTATCTCATTCAGCTGCTGTCTAGTGACCATCAAGTCACGGCCTTCCCAACCACAGCCAATTAAGCAGTATATAAGCCACTACGACCTGATGGATATTATAGATTTAAATATTATTTCAGGGCGAAGAAGGTCTTATAATACCCGAGAAATTTCAAAGAATAAGCCGTATAAATAAACAAAAAGTAGGGAATATGCGCTTACGCTCATAAATTGGCTAGAATATGCATTTGCATATGCACATATTTCCAATGAATTCCTTTATCAGTTTCCAAACAATCATAAGAATACTCATTGGCTTGAATGAGCTAATGAAACTAGTTCTTACCAAACAATGATAACCATACTCATTGGCTTGAATGAGCTGAATGAAACTAGTTCTTACCAAACAATGATAACCATACTCACTGGCTTGAATGAGCTAATGAAACTAGTTCTCTACTCTTAGGGGTTGACTATTTCTTTTAAAAAAGAACACACACAAATAATTACTAGTATAATATCTAAGGTTTACTACAAAATTTATCGTAACTTTACCCTATTCTCTGCCGAAGTCCACAAAAACTCTGGTATAAATCCATCGTTCATGTTACATCTATACACCATTAATTATTGTGAAAAAACCAATGGGTAACCACAATCCAACCATTAGCTTATGGTCTGCCGCAAGTCCACAAAAACTCTAGTATAAACTTATGGTGTACCTAACGTTTGCTCACAATTAAATCTAACCAAACCATTGGCTATTCAACCATTTAGTTTAATGTTTATCCCAAGCTCACAAAAACTCCGGTATACTGTAAATTTATCGTGAACATAACGTTTGTACACAGTTAAAACCATGGCTTAACCACCATCCTGCCCCTAGCTTAGGTTTGCAGCTATGTAGGTAAACAAGCATCTGCAAAGAAGTCTTTCGTGGTGAAGGACTTCAAGTATCAAAACTAAATTCAAAATAACTCAATCTTTGCTAGTTTTAAGGTTCCCTAATTTAACTCTCTTTATCCCAGTTTTTTTCTATTAATGAAGCTTCTTTAGTTGTTAGCAACTCATTTAAGAATTTGGGTGTTATTATAATAAATCAACATCTACTGACCACATTCGTTTAGTCTCTTTTGTTTCACAGTGGGTGAGTATTTTACGTAAATGCTTCAAGATTTTTCATGACGAAGCGATTCATTGTAAGTGGTATAACTATTATTTTGCCAGCTTTGGAATATTGCACCCCTGATTCGATGTCTGCTGCTGATTTTGATTTAAAACTGATATACAGAAATTTGCACGCCATTAAGTTTCATATACCTAGCTTAATTAATGATCTATGACAGTGCAGATGGATC
>NW_027644945.1:0-4995 GCF_032717465.1 Coenobita brevimanus | reverse complement strand
CTCTCTCTCTCTCTGTTTCTCAAAGCTACTCAGAATGTGAATAAATCTCAGAATCAGTTCTTTCCATCATGTTTCACCCGGAACGTGTCACGAGGTCTATAGCTTTGAATAGCCGCTGTTTATGTCCCGTTCGTTTGTATACAGTTTATACAGTTCAGTTTTCCTAGTACTTTGTATCAAATGTTATAAAACTGTGGAATATTCTGCCTAGCTCTGTTGTAGAAAAGGGGGATTCTCCAATATTTTAAATGGGGTCTAACCTAATTTCATCGGACAGGCCAAGTGAGGCTTAGTCTGTTGTAAATTGTTAGCCATTTTTATTTTCTCCTATGTGTAGGCCTACCCTATCTTGTCATTTGTGTTGCTTTCCCAGCTGGAACCTTCCGGTCAATAATCTTAGATTTCTTCCAATACGGTGGGTAAAGAATACTTCATCCAATTGGATGGGTAACTTACACTTTAAAATAATTTGATAATGGTGATACATGGATTCTGGAACTGCGGGAAGTGTCACAACGAAGCCGGGTAACAGGTATTCGGATTTTGTTATTTCTAAGGGGACTACGTTTCCCATTTTTTAGTATTTTAGAGAAGCCAATGAGAGGCCTGACACCTTTTCTATACCAAAATATAAATAGGGGGATGCCATCCATCCATTTCGAACGTTAGTCAATCCTGCAGTTTTCTCAGCTTCCACTCATCGCCCTTTCACACATTCTTCTTTATTTACCTTACTTGTCCACCTTCCTGTCCTGCCAAGATTCATGACACTTAAAAATCATTTGCGAACCGAAGTCCCTGTTCTCATTATTATCATAATTATGTTTACAGCATTTATATACTTAGAGATATCCAAAGACATACCGGCAGGTAGGTATACAGAGGTAAATAAATACAGGGGAAGCTATACGCTGGACACATTAAAAAATGAGAGACTAATGTGAATAATCAGATTTGACTAATGTGAATGACCAGATCTCTCTCTCTCTCTCTCTCTCTCTCTCTCTCTCTCTCTCTCTCTCTCTCTCTCTCTCACTCAGTATATGACCAAAAATGGAGGTTGGGAGATAGAAATACAGATACAGAATGATATTAAGATATTAGGATTAGCAGACTGAAAGAGCCATTTTTGTTTACCTGAATTTATATGTTAATCTAATTAATTTGTCTATCATTTTATCTGTCTATCGATTGTTCAATCAATCTATGTATCTATCTATATGTCTGACTCATAAATCGATCCATACATTTGTACAGAATAATAAATACTAAGCTTATGAATTTATGAAATGACACCAAGTCCGACTTTGTCCCATGAACTGGCTTCCCTTCTTCTGGACAGGTTACTGTTAGGGAGAAGGGAGAGAACATGTAGAGGACGAGGGTATGGAGGAGGCAGTTGGTGTTTGATGGGGATAAATGTGGCGGAGTTGTGGTGATTAACAAGCCATATAGGGAGCTAAGGAGAAGATACGGAATGGATGGGGAGGTACGGGGGAGACAGCGTTTGATGTTTCATCCTGATCTAGTCGATATCGTAGGATTGGAAAAAATTATGAACGGAAGATTGATAAGATGATGTAACACAAATTATTCAAAATGACTGACTAAAAGGTCAGAAATAAATATATTTAACAGGGTGGCTCATGACCAAATCATCTGCTATTACTTTAAAACAAACGAAATACAATAATTACTCTTCTGATAAACCTACGACTGATAATATACGTAACTTAGGGAAACCAAGTTCAGTTAGATAACAGCTGAGTAGAGAGGTTCATGTTTAATTTCATAGTCTCTTCATGCAGTAGCGTGCTCTGCTTGGGTGCTTGGGTGCTACTTTACTTTGTCAAATGGCTATGTTAAGCTGTGGAAAACCCCTGTTCTCCGCAGTACATGATGTTATCACTTAATCTCTGTAATTTATCTGTTATGTAGTGTTTAAGGATATGTGTTGAAATATCGTACTTCTATACGACCAACTCCATTTGATCAAGTGAACCTTTCTTGGTAAATTCCAAGCATAGTCGCATTAACAGCATCTGTCCCTGCCTTCGCCCAGGATGTGCATTAACAGGTGTTTCCATTTCAGAGTATTTGAGATTTTAATGTTTATATGAAGTAAGCGGTATAACTTTCCGATAGTGATATTAGAACGCCATGATGAGCACGAAGACAATTATTATAATGTTCTGTAATTACCCTCTATTTCCTATCCTTCGGAAAAATATATTTTCTCAACATTTATATCAATACCCTTAATTTCTGAGATGCAAATGGTGTTGAAGATATTAAGCTGGTCTTAACATTTTCCCTCAGATGACGCCAAAATCCCATAAGGGCGTAGGTAATCCCCCATGGCTTCAATTTATCATCTTGTAATACAGGCGTTGGTTGAAGCATGCCTAGATTCACAAATACAACAGTCATGTCAGTCAGGATGGAAAGAGAAAGTTTATTTCGTATATCATTTTCTTAACAGAAGGTTCCGCTTTGCCCCTCCTGGCAATAAACACGATAGAATTCTCATCTTCATCTGTCAGAACCATACTTAAGCTAAATAATGACCTGTAAACACATTTCAAGACCAAATTTTATGGGTTAATTCTAAAATAATCAGCCCGAGTTTAAAATGAAACGGCACCGTATCTCCCCTTCCTTCTTTCCCTTCTCTACTCTCTGCCTCTCACGTTCACCCTCCCCGACTCGCAGTCCATATCTTGTCGTGGCAACACCTTTCCTGCAGGACCAGCTCTGCACAGCAACCGTACCAGCCGAGGGACGGGCCTGTCATTTCTATCTGAGGGAGTGCCCCGGTCCGGTCTGCTCATCAGGAGGTTGAGGCTCCTCCACCCTATACTACCCGGCCGATGACCCTCCCTCCACCACCACCTGGACCAGGGTTGTGCCATTTGTGACAACCAGGACCGGGGCTCCCGTCCGTGCTTCCACCTGCTGCTGCTAGAGAGCTGGAGCGAGCTTACGTCGCCCTTTCCACCATGGGCAATGGGGTTGAGGGCAGCGTCGGGGCGGTTTTCTATCTGAGCTCGTCGGCGCCTCCTCCATCGGCGCCGTGTTGTCTATCTGGCTCTCGTCCCGCCCTGCCCTCGTTTGACCATCGTGCTGCCGGCCTCACCATCCACCGTCGGGTCGTTTGGGGCTTCCACCTGAAC
Source organism: Coenobita brevimanus (assembly GCF_032717465.1). Taxonomy (NCBI): domain Eukaryota; kingdom Metazoa; phylum Arthropoda; class Malacostraca; order Decapoda; family Coenobitidae; genus Coenobita; species Coenobita brevimanus. The sequence goes on along the minus strand of NW_027644945.1, from coordinate 1,822 downwards.
TCGTCCGGGCCTCCTCCATCAGCGCCACGTTGTCTACATTGCTTTCTCGTCCCGCCCTGCCTCGTCGATAATCGGGCAGCGGACCTCACCACCAACCATCGCACCTTCCCCTGCCTCTGCCGCCTTTCCCTCGTTCGCCAGTTTGCCGTCCCCGCTACACTCACTTTGAGAGCTTTATTTCTGCAAGTTCCCTGACGGGCTCTTATGTTTGCCCGTGCCCCAACGTGTGCGGGGCGAATATCTCACAACACACACACACATCCTCCCCCTCTTATCCACATTATCCAACTACAGCACCTTTCACTCCCTCGTCCTCTATTCCCTCCCCAACTTCCTCACTGAATCCTGTCTTGAAGAAAGGAACCAGTTAATGAAGGCAGAATCAAACCTGTGATGTAGTTGCTTCATATGTCTGCAAGCTGAAAAAGAAAATGTTCGTGGAGAGATCTGTATAACTTACGCTGGGCTAAAGGGGCTTCCAGGCTCCCCCTTTTGGCCGGGCTCCCCTTCCGAACCGGATATGGGTGGTGGCTGATCTCCGCGTTCACCTGGTGGCCCTTTGTGTCCCGGATCTCCCACCGTTCCCTGAAAAAATCACTTTCAGGGTCGTATACTAGAAACATGTTGGGATAAGGTTGTGGCTTTCAATGGGCGTAACACAGAATTAGTAAAAGACAGGGTTAGTCTAAACTGTGTAATGTAAGATTCATTTTTTTCCATAAGCTGCACATCTTACAAAGAGCAGATTGCGTTGACTGGACAGATTTGACAAGCCATAGCTCTCCACCAGACCTTAGGCAAAACAGAAAGAGAAACACATGTAGACAATACAATGTTAAATGCGTAAGATTTAAAACGATGAGCCTGATCAGTAATTAACACTGTTGAGACTAAATATGTAACTCACAGCTCTAAAATGTAAAATCAAGAAGACAGAGTTCATCCATCAAGAAACATGAAATACAATATGATTGTTAGGAACATTATAAGAAAAGTTTGTAGTACTTTTAAATAAATTAGTGAACTGATAATGCAGCTTTAACGCAGTGGCTCCACTATCATAAAAAAGGATTACTTAGTTAACTGATTTACGCGATTAATCTGCCGTATATTATTAGGTCAGAAGTTCCAGATAGAAGGCTCCGTGAACAAGATGTCTTTTTTGTTGAGAATAATTAGCAAATTTCCATCATCGTCATTCTTGGTGATATCACTGATATCACTGTTCACCACTATTTTTGGCTCTTCTCTTTTAACCGATCCACCTCGTGAACAAGCCTATGTCTTTTCTGTCCTTAATTACCTGCAGCTGTTGGTTCAGCACCGTACCCGTGTCCCTGACCGCGCTGAAGAGAGTTCCATTATACCTGACCTTTTCCTTACAACTAATCCTTTTGCTTATGCTGTTAATCTTTTCTCTCTATTTAGCTCCTCCGATCACAACCTTATTACCTTAACCTGTCCTATCGCTCCAGTAAGGTCTGTTGACCCTCCCAAGAAGCAGCGGCTATGACACTGTGGAGCTGCTGATTGGGAGGCCCTCTGGCAGTAAGTCTTTGATTTTCCCTGGAATGATTATTGCTTCTATGGCCGACAGCCATCTAAGTGTGCCTTGCGAATTACGCAGGTTATTCTCTCGGGCATGGAAACAAACATTCCATTTTTCTATCTTGTGACTGTTGCAAAAATAACTTTGCTTTAGTCACATTTGTTCTAATGCTGTCCACAGCAAGGAGAGAGGCTATAAAAGGTACTGGAGCCAACCGTCTCCTAAATCTCATCTCTTTTAAGTTTCTTCCCAGAATCGTGCTAAGGCTGTTCT
>NW_027644944.1:0-17258 GCF_032717465.1 Coenobita brevimanus | reverse complement strand
GGCAGTGGAGGCATGGAGCAAATTAGACGGTGAGGAATCAGAAATCATCATTCCTACCCCTTCCATGGTGCATGATAGACTGCCACTGTCATCCTATCCACCTCCCCTGTACTTGTGTGACGTCATGGTGACAAAAGAAAATGATGATACTTCAAAACTGTGGCGGGAACAGGAAAAGCAGCATGTGCATCGGCGTGGTGTTCCCAATCACCTCATTTCTAATGGCCAGTGCCGTCATCCATGCTTCAGGAGTCAATGAATATTAGAGAAAAGGCTTGTTTAATGAAGTAGTTCTGCCATCTCTTCTTCTATGCTAAAGTAAGGCTGGATTTAAAATAAATATTGGCTACATATTTACTTATATCCTTTTCTCCTTACTCCTATAGACTTTGAGCAGTTTATTGTGGAATGACCACTCGCTTTGCTTGCTTGGACCCCCCAAACTGCGTCTTTAATCCTGCCGTGTTTATATGTCATATACTTCTTTCAGATGTATAAATGTCTATTTAATGAAGCAAGTACTTACATCTCTGCTTATATGCTGAAGAACGGATTTTAAAACTTCTGGCTATCGTTTTTTTTTTTTTTTTTTAATCCTTTTCTCTTTACTCCTGTAGACTTTGAGCGGTTTATTGTGGGGTGAACGCTCACTTCCTTGCTAGGACCCGCACTAAACTGCATCCTTAATCCTGCCCTATTTATATGTCATATATTTTTTTCAGATTTATAAATGCCAAAAATATCTGCCTGAACAAACCGGAACTGCAGATATAATATAAACTAAATCCCTTTCAATGCATGAACCATACTATTCCACCATTAATTTTTCTTTTCTAGTGCATACCTTTCCGAAGATAATATTTGCACTCACTTATCAATTTCCCTTTCATAGTGTTGGTTATCAACTTTTTCAACACTACTGAAGCTCCACTGAGGGTCATGTCGAATGTTTCCCACAGACAGCTTATTATGCATTTTATCACTACTGCATACAGAGAAAAGGTCAGTCTTAAAAGTAAAAATGCATTTAACAAATGATAGCCGACTTCCCCATCAACGCGAGGAGCATAAAGGTCTACCTCATAATTATGAATAGGAATTTTTATAACACACTACAAAGTTTCTTGGAGCATCATTGTGCAGTTATTATGGGATACAGTAATATTCCGATTAGTAGTGCATTATTCAGCGAAAGACATGTTGGATGTTGTGGTATTTTCAGATGATGACACACTACCCCATCCCAACCTCTCTAGAGGATTATAACTCGAACAAAAGCCCTGTATTGTAATTGTGCAAATTATCTGGGCATAGAAAAAATCAACCCTAATGGAGTCTTCCTGTTTAAAAGGCATTACACAGTTTACTATAGAATATAAATTAGTACTGCATATGAAGTATAAATATACGCACGGTACAGTATAACTGTGTACAGAATACAGATAATGAGAGTTTTCTTCAGTTTTTTCTTTACCGGAGCCCTTCACAAGGAACTTTAGGAGTATTTTTCCAAGTATGGCTTTCCAATTGCTGACCTTTCTACACTTCCTCAGTAATCATTTACATGTATTGCACTCATCTTTAGGGAGAACGATATCTGACTGCTATTAATAATAACTGGTGGCGTGAAAACATTAGCAGCAGATAACGTGGAGACAAGTCCGGAGAGAATATGCGGCATTAAAGTTATGGCAATGTGACAATGAATATCACACTTCCTGTCCCAGATCCCCACAGGACTACAAGGAGAATCCTGTTCCACACAAGGAGATTTCAAAACCCAGTTATGTTTTCTGCTTTCCTATACTGACTTTTTACAAGACATTTACATTACTTTGGCAACACCAATGGAAACAAGTCTCTTAATAATTGGATATTTAACTGAATTGCATGTATGTCCATTGCACCAAGCCTTAATCCCGTAAGGGATGGCCACAAACAATTTGCCTCCCTGTCACCCTGCCCCCCGCCATTTCATTGCCCTGCTCCCAACTCACACCCCCGTCTCTCCTGTATGCCTCTCCACTCCATCCTTCCATCTCATCCTTGGCCTCTCCCTCCCTCTTTGCCTCCTCCACCTCACTCACATACACTCTCCTCGTCAGTCTCTCGCTCTCCATTCCCTCCACATGTCCAAACATGTAATTAAACATATTAAGTATGACATAATGGCTCACTTTTGAATACTGCTTGTTCACTTAAATTCATACTTACTACAAAAATTACCACTATAATGTTCCCTACGATAGGGACTATGGCATTAATTATTGCTGGATACTGAGCAGAAGTTAACTGGCGTTTTTAAGTGACACTTAGAACCCAGGTAGAAATTCCCTTGTCTTGTCTTGTACAATTCCAATCTCTCCCCATCTCAGCAACTTTCGCTCACCAGCTTCCTTTTGCCATCCATGGTCGTGTGACCGTATGCTTCTCTTAGCAGAATTGCTGTGCCTCCTGAGACACTATCAAGTCTGTTCCTTCTGCCAACCACCTAACTCTGTTCCCTACTTGGTTACCCTTATATCTGTGCTTATATCCATTTCTTGGAGCACTGTACTTGCCTCTTACTTGCGTCACTCATGCTTAAAATTAATAATGTTTTTATGGGTGCCTTTCTTGTGACCTTTTACTAAAATTTATGTTGCTTTTATGGGTACCTTTCTTGTAACCTCTTACTAAAATTAATGATGCTTTTTTGGGGTACTTTCCCATGACCTCTTACTAAAATTGGTAGTGCAATTGAACAGTAGCCAATCTCTCTCATGACCCCTGTTTCTCACTACACACTCCACAAAGGAGCACTGGAAGTCCACAAGAGACTGGTCTACGTTAAAAGTATCAAGTACCTTTGCATGTTTTACTGTTTTCTCCTATTTCCACTCCTTATTTCCTACCTCTTCTGCGATTTCCCTTGTCCCTCACGGTTTTCAGGTTTTCATTACCTCTTCTCATGCTTCCTGTGCTTTGTTTCTAATCTCATTATGCTGACATTTAACAGCTTTTTATGGAACTTTAAGCAATCTGCAACACTCGTATCGTAGCTTCATCATCTTCTTTTCCCTCCTGTCATCCGTCGTTACCATCTTGTGCCTACTTGAGTCCCGTGCCAAGATTATTGAACGTGTCAGGTAGGCTCCGAGCACGAGAAACCTGGCCCATTCGTTTACTGGTTTTGTAAATGTTTGTCTCACACGTGTTGGCTTCGGCATGATTGGAATATGTAACATCATCCAGTGTTTGACTGTCCCGACATTCTTACCCCCACATTCTTTTCCTTATCCCCTAGGCACAGCAGGAGTAGTCCGGGCCCCACATGGATAGGACCTCGTGGTGGCAAGAATGTAGAAAGGTTCACTCTGGATTGTGATTTCTCAAATGATGGCGGCAGAGGGACTACAGCAGTGTCTGTTATATCCAACACCTGTAGCCCAAGTAGGAAGCAAGGAACATAATTACTGCCACCTGAAAGTATATACACATGAACCCTCAGACTGACTGGCTAGGTTCATTTATTCTTAGGGCTCCCAGGAGGAGGAGGAGTTTGGATTGAAAAAGTAGTAATTCATTCAAATACGAGGGCACAAAAATCTCCGGGAGTGATTGGTGCATCCAATTCAACAGGAGAGACTGACATAATAATATGTAAGGCATGAGGGTATACAGACAATTTGGTGTCATAGGTGATGGTGGCATAAGGTGGAAGTGTGAAGGTGACTCACTATGGGCACTAGTCACCAAATGATGTATACCTTGGACAGTCTGAACTGCCTTTGCAATGTCACAGAGAGCACAGTTAATAGGAAATTCCACCGGTTAATTCCTAAAGAAACACCAATTAACATTATCTGTAACTCAAATAATGTGGGAGGATGTGAACAAAGTTTTTGCATGAGACATGAATGTTGATTGGAAGGAGACATAGATTCAGGAGAAAGAAATGGATATCAGAGGAAACGTGGGATATGATAAAAAAGAAATTGAGGCTAAATTTAAGGAGAGAGATGCAATGCGTTGATGAACGAGAGATTGAATTAGCAAGAGCTGCGTACTGGAGTTTGAATTCAGAAGTAAGAGGGTTAGCTAGGAGAAGTAAAAGAAGATGTGTGGATGAAAAGGTTGCAGAGACTGAAATCTTAATAAACAAAAATGATAGACAGTCAAAGAATAGCATGTAGATCGATTAGAGAACTGAGTGGTAATGTAGGTAAACGCACTGAAATACCAGTTAGAGACAGGGAAGGAAATTTATTGACCAAAGATGGAGATATTAAAAATAGATGGAAAGAGCATTTTTAAGACAGTTCTTAATAGACCAATACCACCAGAAGAGGATATACCGTCTGCTCAGGAAAATTTAAATATAGAAACAGGAGAGTTGAGGCTTGCAGAAGTGGAGAAAGCAGTAAAACAGTTGAAGAATAATAAGGCACCAGGGGAGGATGGTTTATTTCCGGAAATGTTTTAAAGTGGAGGGGGATAGATTAATAATGATCTTGACCAAGCTATTCAATAAGATATGGGTGACAGGGTTACTACCATCAGTTTGGAAGAATGGTGTAATTGTTAAAGTTCCGAAGAAGGGAGACCTGAGTGAATGTGGTAGTTGGAGGGGAATCTCTTTGTCTCTGATAGCTTTGAAAGTTTTCAGTAAGAAGTGTTGTTAAATGAGTTGGAGCCAGTGGTTGAGGGTATTCTGAGGGATGAACAGGCTGGTTTTAGAAAGGGACGTGGTTACAATGATCAGATCTTTATAGTTAGGCATTTGATGCAGCAAGTTAATGAAATGAGTGTACCGTGAAGTCACTGTTTTGTTGATTTTAGAGAAGGCTTTTGATAGTGTTTCGAGAGAGACTATGGGGAAGATCATGAGACATTATGGAATACCAGAGGGAGTTTGTGAGGGTCATTATGAACATGCATGAGGACACATTTTGTAAAAGTGATGGTTGATGGTTGTCTGAGTGATTCGTTTACGAAGTCAAGTCCGGAGTAATTCAAGGTGGTGTTCTATCGCTTTTACTGTTTATATTGGTCATTGATTACATTCTGAAACGCGTTGGAGACAGAAACCGGTGCAGGTATACTTTGGGGAGAGAACAGGAAACTTTTGGATTTAGATTATACAGATGATATAGTTTTGATTTGTGATGGGCCAGAAGAGATGCAGAGAGTGTTGGACTGTTTGGTGAGTGAAGGTCGCAAAAGGAATTGGGTTTGGTTATTAATTGTGGAAAAACTGAAATAATCTATATGAATATGGAAAATGCGCAGGAATGTGTAATTAAGGTATAGTTGTATGCAAGCAAGTTGATAGGTTTAAATATTTAGGTACTTATTTAGCCAAGGATGGTTCTTTGAACTTTTTTGGTCGAGGAAAGGTTAAAGAAGGCTAATCAGGCTGAATGGGAATGCTTAAAAATATTTTGGAATAATAACATAATTTTTCTGCTGTGCATACAAAAATCAAACTTTATAAAGGTAATGGTTAGGAGTATCTTAATTTATGGACACGAGTCTTGGCACAGCACAGTGACTATGGAAAATAAATTCTTGGTGTTTGAACGAATCAAAGCACTTAGAAGAATATTAGGAGTTAAGTGGTGGGAAAGAGATACCAAATAGTAGAATTAGAGAAATAACGGGAGTGCAGCCGGTCGATGAATATGTTAGGTTCTCACGATGGAAGTGCCTAGGACATGTGTATAGGAGACAGGGAATCAGTACGAGGTACACCAGGGTGGGTGGCACTTGGTAGGAAGAGGTAAGAGGAAGGCCAAAAGAGACGTGGGTGAGGACAATGAGACGGGAAGCTGGAGATGAGTGTTGGGGAGATCTTGAGGAGTTAGCACAAGATAGGATGTTGGTGGTGTGAGTTCATCGAGGCCCTATGCATCCCCCCGAGGGTGCCACAGGAAATGATATATATATATATATATATATATATATATATATATATATATATATATATATATATATATATATATATATATATATATATATATATATAGTATATACCTAGGGTTAGTGCCCCTCCCTTGGTGGAGGGTTCAACCCAACTCAGAGTGGCTAGTCAGATGGCTACCCCCTTGTCTATATATGGCGTATAGTATATATATATATATATATATATATATATATATATATATATACAGGGTGTAGGCGACGTATGACAAAAACTTACACCAATGATCTGTCATCCAATTTTGAGTATATTTTGTTCTATAACGTACACTCTCTCTGACCCCAGTTCAGTACCCAGCATTCGGCTGTTTAAGTGTAAAAGTTTCGTGGCTTGCATGTGCCATTGGGTGAGAGCTTCGCAAGGCAATGGGAGACGAGTATTATTAACTTACGCTGTACTGTACATAAAAATCCCATATCCTATCAGTACAAACGAGTTTTAAAGAAGAAACTTTACGTAGTCTATTGATTCTTTAACACAAACTCATGCATTTCTGCAATTCCTTTGCACAAATCGACTGTAAATTAAGGATTAAATTCAAATTTTATGGCTTGCGAGGGTATAGGGAGGGAGGAGAGAGGCTGGTGTGTTGTTGCCAGTTATGTAATGTTTGGTTTCTAGGATATTGCTACCAGCATTATCATAACACCCACAGCTCATTCAATGGAAACCGTTATTGTAAAGGAGATTAGCCTCACTTTAACTCAGAAACAATAATATTTATTACAATTTTTCAGCTGCAATAAACGTGGCACTATTGGGTATCTCCACCTGTATTCCTCTCTGCAGCACTGGCATCACCATCACAGAATCCATAAAAAATAGACGATATCTGCATATTCTTCATTGCTGTACGTTCACGGTGTGCTGTTTCATGAAGAAGTGAAGCTGAACCCAGTGAACAGCTGAACGCAGAGAACAGTATTTGACGTGTGTGCCTAGCCTGCAAATTTTCCTTTTCAAATGACAGTGGATGCATGGTTTGCCAAGTCCCTATCATCAATCTCGCCAATTTATTCCTGAAAACTTGCTAGAATGTCGCTAGATAGTAAACACAGCAAAATATCGCTAGAAAATACGATTAAATCTCTAGAATATCACCTAAAAACGGCAAAAATATCCAGAATGTAGCCAGATGTTAAATAGTGCTGCTAGGTCGTTACATCGTCGTTTCATTTTAAAAGGCTCCAACATCCTTGCATGTGTCGGCCTTGGTCACCTAATGGCGGCTTTCCACGCTGCACGATCCATTGCAGCCTCCTGTTCAGTCCCTTAACCCTGAGGTCACACTTAATGACCTCGTCCCATGTCTTTCTCAGTCTATCCCTCATAATCCCACCCCCAATATTAACACTTCTCACCTTCCTCACCCAATCATCCCCCATCCTCTACATGTCCAAACCATCTCAATCTACCTCTCCTCATCACAACACCAATACACTCCAGTCCCATCCTACCTCTCAACTCTTCCATCGTAAACCCAGCTCCCCCTGGACCTTGCACACAGGGATGCACTACACATCCACCTAATCATTGTCATTTCTGTACGTCTGAGCCGGTGAATATCCTCCTCCTTTACTGCCCAGGTCTCACTGCCATTCAGCATTAGACTCCTAACACACGCTGCATACAAAAGACCCCTTAGCACGTAGGGAGAGCCCTCTCAATGTCAGGAGAGGCAAGAGCTCCCTGAACTTCTTCCAACCACTTCTCACCCTAGCCACAGAGCTAGCTCCAGCCCCACCTCCAGCACACATGTCTCCCAAATACACTGACAATCCTGTATGACTGTTCTCACATCAACATCATATGAAAAAAATGGTGCCACGTTTACTTGCAGCAGAAAAATTTTAATGAATAATAATTTTACTTCTGACTTAAAGTGATGCTAGTCACTGATTACAATAATGTTTTTCCACTGAATGAGCTGTAGGTGTTATGATAATGCTGGTAGCAATATCCTAGAAACCATAACTGGCACAAACACACCAGCCTCTTTCCTCCCACCCTACTCTCTTGCAAGCCATAAAACTTGGAATTTTAATCCTTAATTTACAGTCGATTTGTACAAAAGAATTGCAGAAATGCATGACTTGATGTTAAAGATCAATAGACTACATAAAGATCTTCTTAAAACTCGTTTGTACTGATAGGATATAGGATTTTTATGTACAGCGTAGTATAAGCCAATAATACTCGTCTGTCGTCTCCCGTTGCCCTGTGAAGCTCTCACCCAATGGCACATGCAAGCCACGAAACTTTTACACTTAAACAGCCGAATGCTGGGTACTGAACTGGGGTCGGAGAGAGTATATGTTATAGAACAAAATATACTCAACATTGCATGATAGATCATTGGTGTAAGTTATTGTCATACATCGCGTTACACCCTGTATATATATATATATATATATATATATATATATATATATATATATATATATATATATTACAAAGCTGAGACGCAATGGCCTTGTTGAGAAATGCTAACATTCTCACCGGGGCTATTGCTTGATCTCAACACAGGGCATTAAGGCTCACAAACAGGTAATTTTTAGGTTGGTACGACACTGAGTGAAATTGTCCGACAACATATAATTCAAACAATTTTCAGTCATGGTAGTTGGGGTATAAAAGCCCGCGTTGCCCAGAGGCAAAGTGGGGATCCACTCTTTGGCTCGGTAGTAACGTGCGCGTGTGCCTCATGCAAGAAATCTATTTTACACCTTAGGACAATGATCTTCCTTTACAAATACTTTCAATACAATCATACATCCAAAGGTTGTTCTAAACCTAGAGTTCTTCGATCAGTCTTGATGGAGGTTTCCTCATTCTTGGCTAGGATCCAATAGCACAGTCCCAGCCCACATGACTACACATTTGCACATGTTCCTGTGGTTTTGAGAGCCATTCCTCAGTTCCATAGTATTTCTTTACCTTGTTGGCTGCTTGATAGATCACCTCATCGTCAAACATATTCAACAGTTTATATGCTGAACCATCTCTAATGATTTCCAACACTGGGAATGGTCCAAGCCACTTTATAGTCAACTTTCTACTGGCTGTTGTAGTAACACTAACTCATCATGGAGATAGGAGAAAGAAAAACTCCAGAGCAGGACGCTGTACTGCTGCACGCTCAGAAACTAAAACACAGAGAAGGCCTTGGAATCTTCCCTTTTAGAGATCCTTACTATAAATGAACTGCCTATGATATCTGTTAAAAGTGTGGATAAATATCACAAAATATATAATTATGAACTCACTAGTAAAATATTAGCCGCAAGTGTCATCGTTCAACTGAAAAAAACTAAGTACTGAATCGATGTGGATAATACACAACATTAGCATAAAAATGTATAAAAACATGGGATATTACAGTGCAAGGTGTAAAAAATATTATTGGCATTAATTTCCAACCTGTACAGGGGCGCCCATCATCCACCCACTTACTGTAGTGGTACTCTGTTTTTAGTTTAGCTCTACACTGAGTGGCAAGCCAAATGTTTTCCTATAAATCAGGAAATCTTTTACAACACTGGGTGGTAACCTTATAACCAACCAACACGTGATCACTACGTGACAACAGGTGGGTTGGCGGAGAGTTAGTGCCCCTACCCGGAAAACAACTAACTAAAAATACGAACAAGAAGCCTCAGACCAGGCCTGACCGACAGGTGACGACTAAGGACCGAACAAACGACATGATATGAATTGCGACATGGAATGTAATGGGTGCAAATGATGAGGTGAAAGGGTGCAAAAGTGGATGTATGTGGATTAACTGAAACTAAATGGAGAGGTGAGGGTGTGAGGGAATGGGAGTATGGATGGGGTATATGCGCGGGGAGTAGGTGAGAATGAGAGGGCAAAGAAGGAGTGTGTATTATTGTGTAGAAAAGATGGAAGGAGAATATAAGACAGCATGAATCAGCTGGCTCGAGAATTGTGCGGGAAAGATTGAAAGTTGGACTACATATGTGGGCAATTGTGTGTATGTATGCGCCAACACAAAACAGTGCATGCAGAGTGAAAGAAGAGTTCTGAACAAATGTGGAAGCAAGCATGGAAATGTTTCAAAGGAATAAGAGAGTGTTTTTGACTGGAGATGTGAATGGAAAAGTAGGGAATGTGAAGGTGGATGCAGTAGTTGGTGAGCGGAGTGTGCCTGCGGAGATAGATGAGAATGGCAGTGCCTTAGTGGACATTTGTGTTGGGAGGGGGTTGTTGATGGCCAATACCCTCTTCAAACACAAAATCATCCACAGGTATATGTGGCAAGTGATGAGAAGGGTGGGTTGTGAACTGAATGAATGGAAGGCAATGATTGATTGTGTGTGTGTGTGGATGACAGAATGAGAAAGTCTGTAATGGATGCAAGAGCATATAGAGGTTGGGTGAAGAGACGAAAAGGGGTGCAAGGAACAGCATGATGAAATGAAGTGATGAGACATGCTGTGGCACAAAAGAAGAATGTATATAGTGAGTGGATGATAATTAAGGGAGAGTAAGAAAAGAGTGGATGAGGAATTTGGAAGGGATTTGAGTGTAAAGTGGAGGGAATGAAAGAAAATGTTCTGGGCAGAGGTAAAGAGAGTTAGATAGGGTGTTCAAGAAGCTAGTCAGGGAGTGAAAGATAAAAATGGTAGATTGCTAATGGAGAAGGGAGAAAAAGTGAACAGATGGGGAGAACACTTTAAGGAATTGCTGAACATAGAGAATGAAAGTAATGCAAATATAATTGGTTGGGGAATGACTGGATGAAGGATGGATGAGTAGAGAAGAAGAAATCAGTAGGATGGAAGTTATGAAAGCAATAAAGAAAGTCAAAATGACGAAAGCCCCAGGAATTGATGGAGTGAGTGGTGAAATGCTGAAGCATGGGGGAGAGATAGTAGTACAATGGCTGTGGAAGATGTGCAGATTAGCCTGGGAGGAAGGTAGAGACCCAGAGGATTTGAAGTCAGGTATAATTATTCCCCTGTACAAAGGAAAAGGGGAAAAAGAAGTGTGTGGTAATCATATGAGCATTTGTCTTCTTCGTGTAATAAGAAAATCTTTTGGTAGGATACTTATTGACAGAGTAGGGAAATAATAGAGGAATTAGTTGGAAAAGAACTGGGACGTTTTAGGAAGGGAAGAGGTTGTGTAGATCAGATACTCATTCTTAAGTCTTTAGTGGAAAAGTTTCCAGAGAAGGGAAAGAAGTTGTATGCGGCCTTCATGGATATGAAGAAAGTATGGACAGACAAGGACTGTGGAAAGTATTAATAATGTGTGGAGTAAATGGGTAGTTGTTGAATGCTGTGAAGAATATGTATGAGGGTGCTAAGGCTGCAGTGCATGTTGACAGTGAAATGAGTGAATATTTCTATTTGAAGGTTGGACTGAAACAGGATGTGTCATGTCTCCCTGGTTGTTCAATCTGTATATGGATAGGGTTATAAAAGAGACAGGAAGGGCAGTGGATGTTGGAGCGGCCCTAATGAGAGAGGGCTGTCTGCGGAATCTCCCTGTACTGTTGTTTGCAGATGATACTGTGTTGTTAAGTGAAGACGATGGGGAGCTGCAAGGCTTGATGAATGAGTTTAGGAGGGTGTAAGATATGGAACCTAAAGGTGAATGTAGGGAAGAGTAAAGTTATGGTCTTCGAGAGAAATGAAGACACCGAATGTACAGTGAGGCTGGATGAGAAGGAATTGGAAAATGTGAGTGCGTTTAAGTGCTTTGGTAGTATGATGAGTAAAGATGGAAGTTTAGAGGGTGAAGTGCTTGAAAGGGTACAACAAGGAAGAAAGGTTGCTGGTTCTTTAAAAGCAGTGATAAGAAACAGGGAAGTGGGCATGGAAGTGAAAAAATTACTGCATGACAATATTGTGATACCAACTCTATCGTATGGAAGTGAAGGTTGGACCTTGTTGGATGGACACAAGTCAAGAGTGAAGGCAGTGGAAATGAGTTATTTGAGAGGACCATGTGGAGTCACACGGAGAGAGAGACTGACAAATGAGGGAGTGAAGGAGCCTTATGGTGTGGATGTGGATGTGATAGGAAGCGTTAGGAGAAACACTGAGGTCGTTTGGCCATGTGGAGAGGATGGAGAGCGAGATACTGACGAGGAGAGTGTATGTGAGAAAGTGGAGGGAGGAGAGGGAGGGGGAGGCCAGGGTTGAGATGAAGGGGTGGAGTGGAGAGGTATATGAGAGAGGGAGGTGTGAGTTGGGAGCAGGGCAGTGAAATGGCGGGGGACAAGGCGACATGGAGGCGATTTGTTTTTGGCCACCTTACGGGATTAAGGCGTCTGACAATAAATAGATAGATAGATTTTCAATAGTGCAATAAATTTGGCAGAATGGTTTGTCTGTACAAAGATATTTCCCTCAGGGATTCTATAAGGCAATTAAGTGATTTGGAAGACATAAAAAATACCGGGAGATTCGCCCTGAACCGTAATTAGCAAGTAGATGCACACTGAGGTGGGGGGCTTGCGAGGCAGTACCCATATGAGTTCGTGGTACAAGGCAAGGGATTCAAGACGGGCAGGAAAAGAAGTCCTGTCCTCATCAATAAGATATTATTTAATTTTTAAGCAATAATGTATTTTGCACAATATCTACACGCAGGTAAGCCTGCATCATGCTCTGAAGACCTAACTTAATACCCAAATGATCGGCTGTGATATAGGACAAAGCTAAATGATGATTAAGAAAAGCTTCAAAGATGCAAGCTTCGCCTTATAACTGCAAGGTTCTGATAGAGAAAAGTTTAATTATTGCATGCGAAATATTAGCTGCCTTCTGCAAACTGAGAAGTGCAGCTTGCATATGAGACATATCCCTAATGATAACATTTAAAATCTGAATGAGAACATTCAATTCTTGACACTTTTTCAGACATCTTTTTAATCTGGTCCAATCTGCATGAATTTCGCCTACCTGGTTCTGAGCTGCAGTACCATATAAAGTATTAGTAAAACCACCAACAAGATCAACTGCACCTCAGGGTCTACAACCGGTCAGTGATTCATCTGACAACAATTACCGACAGAATTTTTAAAAATCCTCAAATCTAATATCAAACTCATTTAGGAATAAACCAAAAGTTTCTTTCAGTGACAGTACTAGGAAGGACGAATTGTTCATGTGAACTATATTCCATCTTAAAGAATCAAAAATATCTTATGCATTCATATAGGGTTTGTATAGCTGATCTTGTATTAAGATATCAGGGACCACAAAATTAATTCATGTCGAGGTAAGATTGGAGACTGGGGAATAGATGAGTCCTGTTGGAGCAGGTTGCTCAATATGTGGGTCATTGTGTCTAGTATTTCCTGACCACTACTACTACAAAGAGCAAAATCTGAAACGAAATAAAATATCTAGTATGACTTAATCTCTATTCCTTGCTAATACTGAGTTTAGTCTTCCTACCAGTGTGCTCTAAAGATCTGTCCATAACTAGAAACAAGTCTACTGCTGTACTTGGGAGCTGGGATTACATCTTCAAGGTCATTAGCAGACGACAAAAGACTAGGTGTCGGGGAGTCTGCCTCGACTGGGGATTCCTCGACTCCATTCACCTCACTCTTGCTCTCATTTCCACCTTGCCATTTCAGGTTATTTACTTCAGTATAATAGGAAAAGTGTATGGTAGGATACTTATTGACAGAGTTAGAGAAAGAACGGAGGAATTAGTTGGAGAAGAACAGGGAGGCTTTAGGAAGGGAAGAGGTTGTGTAGATCAGATATTCATTCTTAGATCTTTAGTGGAAAAGTTTCTAGAGAAGGGAAAGAAGTTGTATGCAGCTTTCATGGATTTGGAGAAAGCATATGACAAGGTGGATAGACAAGGATTGTGGAAAGTATTAAGAATATATGGAGTAGATGGCAAGTTCTTGAATGCTGTGAAGAGTCTGTATGATGGTGCTAAGGCTGCAGTGCGTGTGGATGATGAACTAAGCGAATTTTTCTCTTTGAAGGTTGGGTTGAAACAGGGATGTGTCATGTCTCCATGGTTGTTCAATCTGTAGATGGATGGGGTAATAAATGAGGTACAAGGTAAGGTAGTGGATGTTGGAGTGACCCTGGTGAGAGACGATAGTGTTTGGAAACTCCCTGTACTGTTGTTTGCAGATGATACTGTGTTGTTTATTGAAGACGAAGGGGAGCTGCAAGGCTTGCTGGATGAGTTTGGGAGAGTGTGTAAGAAACGGAATCTAAAGGTGAATGTAGGGAAGAGTAAAGTGATGGTCTTTGAGAGAGGTGAAGTCAGTGAATGTACAGCGAGGTTCGATGGTGAGGAATTGGAAAATGTGAGTACATTTAAGTACTTGGGTAGTGTGATGAGTAAGGATGGAGGTTTGGAGGGTGAAGTGCTTGAAAGGGTACAGCAGGGAAGAAAGGTTGCTGGTTCTTTGAAAGCAGTGATAAGAAACAGAGAAGTGAGCATGGAAGTGAAAAACTTACTACATGACAGTATTGTGATACCAACTTTAACGTATGGAAGTGAAGCTTGGACGTTGTTGGAAGGACACAAGTCAAAAGTGAGAGCAGTGGAAATGAGTTATTTAAGAGAAGCCTGTGGAGTCACATGGAGAGACAGGCTGACGAATGAGGATATAAAGGAGCGTTGTGATGTGGATGTGGATGTGATAGGAAGCGTTATGAGGAACACACTGAGGTGGTTTGGCCACGTGGAGAGGATGGAGGATGAAAGACTGACGAAGAGAGTGTATGTGAGTGAGGTGGAGAGGGGAAGAGGGAGGGGGAGGCCGAGATGGAGGGATGGGGTGGAGAGGTATATGAGAGAGGGGGGTGTGAGTTGGGAGCAGGGCAGTGAAATGGCGGGGGACAGGGCGACGTGGAGGCGATTTGTTTGTGGCCATCCCAAACGGGATTGAGGCATCTGGCAATAAATAGATAGATACTTCAGTTTCACCTTCATTTATTATGTCTCGCATCTCTTGTGTATCTAGCATCTCCTGCTTCTTTTATATCTCCCAATCACTCCGACTACCTCGCGAGTTGTCCCTAGATGAACTCCCTGCACCGTGGCTATTTATTGGTATGGCAGTGAAATCAGCTGAACCATTCTCACCATCATTATCATCATTATCATTGGCTTCATGTACTGCGTATGCACGACGAACATTTTTGTTATCTTTTGTGGTGAGAGAAGTCTCAGGAACCACCTGCACGTGATCAGTGCATAGGATGGAGACAACTCTATCCTTCACTTGACATGCCTTGATTACTACGTCAGTGATGCATCCGTGACCCTGTAAGGTCTCTCACAAAGTGGATGCAGCAATTAATCGCATAGGAATCGTACGCACGTTACTCTATCTCCTACACGGAGGGGTCTGAGGGCAGCCTTCTTACCTCTGTAACTTTCATTCTCTGTACTTGCTCTATCCAAGTACAGTTGGCGTATCTGAAAAACTTTAGCAGCCATGGCTGTCAGCATGCACTTACCATTATCCACATTATTGAGCAGCTACAATTCATTTATTGTCTGATTTGACACCACTGGGTTTCTCAGATATAAAAGGATATATGAAGAGTCCCTAATAGACCTACTGAATCCCAAGTAATAGGCCATGCAAGAAAAATGTATCATTCAGTGCCAATATAATTACCCGTCTGCACCCCAGAGGGGCCCTGGGACAGGTATTGTTTTCACTCGGTTTGTCTGTCTGTTAACCAATTTATGCAAAAACTATGGGCGCAGTTTTGACTGAAACTACAGAGATGATTGGCTATGACCTTCTGATCACCTGATTCAGTTTTGGGCCAAATTGGGCAAAGGCCTAGGCTGTAGACTCAAAACAGTTTTTTCGACATAACTCCTTTCAAATTCGTCATGTCGACATGAAACCAAAACCTACATGTGCATCTTTCAAATCTGCATCCTATTACATGCCTCATTACACCAGGGGGTCACCCCTCACTTAAGCGTAGAAGGGTCGGGCCTAAAATTTCGTCCAATTTTCACCGGATTTGCTCCAAATTTTATATGTGACATCTTTGACTAGGTATCCTGTTGTGTTTATAAGTCGGCACTAAAATGACTGCAGGGGAGAGGTTTGCTGTGCCTTGGGACTGCTTCTTGTTTGCATTGCTTTCGATCATTGTACGTAAGATCAGAATCACGTTACGTTCACCCGTTCCACCAACATATTTGCAGAAGTGTGATAAGGCATAGTTGCGATGTGCCCATTTAGAGTAGGTCCGCTACTCCACACAGTGTGGCATTCACGAAATCTGATCTTTGTTTAGTGACAAGTTGTTGTGGAGTTCCATGAATGTATGCAACCCTCTCAGCAGATAGACAGGATACCTACTCCCCCATTTTAGATTTTAAATGGCTCAGCAACAAGAAATCTGGTTAGGTATCCACTACCGTGAGGACATACTTGTGCCCTGTCTCAGACTTATTCAACGGTCCAATAATATCCATATGGATCCGATTCCTTGATGCTGGCACATCTGGGTCCTCATGAGTGGGGCCAGGGTGTCCCCCGGCCTATTAGAGGTAATGTACTGTTTGCAATACCGACACAGAGTGGTATTATAATCCTTGATCATAACTGGTCAATATGCAAATGTCTTGGCGTGCACAATAGTGACCTTAGTCCCACCATGTCCTGACAGTGACAGTGATGGGTCAAATGTAATGCTGCTGGCACACACTGTTCAGGTAAGTAATTATCTTCACAAGCTGTTGCTTCTTTTCGGTGAAGCAGTCCATCCTGGCAGGGACAAAACTGTTCAACTGGGACAGCCAGTTTGGGGGCCTAAGGGTCTTCTCCGTTAAGATACTGCTTTAACGATCCACAAATTGGATGTGCATCTTGCTGCTTCCACAGTTCATCAGGGTTCCAGCTGTCAGTGTCAGGGTTGGTCACGATTCTTGCATCATCGTCCTGTGGCTCACTACGAAGACGTGACAAGGTATCAGCTACTTCATTCTGAAGTTCAGGTTGATAAAACACATCTATACAATATTCTGCAACCTCGTTTTGCTATCTAACAATCCTTCCTGAGCACTGAGTAACCATGTGAGGGGTCGGTGATCCGTCGACATTATTGCTTTCTATCCTCGGATTAGGGGTCCATTGATTCGTAGCCCATTCACTATACTCATGGTTTCATGTTTAATAGTGGCATAATTTATATCAACCTATTTTAGAGCTCTACTAAAATATGTTAGTGGCCTGAGAAATCCATCATCATCCTTTTGCTGCATTACTTCACCTATTGCTAAACCGCTTGCATCTGATGTCAAGTACAAC
>NW_027644943.1:0-4995 GCF_032717465.1 Coenobita brevimanus | reverse complement strand
GGCTTATCATAGGAACTCTGACGGCCTGATCTGCCTCTGCGTTCCGTTCAATCGTCTGTTTAGAGTTCTTTACCTACTTTTTCCCACGAGTCAATCTTGCGAGAGGCAAAGCAATCTTAGAGTAGCCATCTATGAACCTTCGGTAATAATTAATTAATCATAGAAAAGATAGGAGATCCTTTACTGTCTGTGGGACTGCGATTTCCTGTATTGTTTGGACCTTATCCAGTTGGAGTTACAATCCTTCAGCCGAAGTTATATTTCTTAGGTAAGATAATTCTGCCTTAAAAAAAAAAAAAAAAACTACTTTTCTGCAGCTTAAGAGTAAGGTGAGCTCCTTCCAACTGCTCCACATCATATCTACCCAGTCTCTACTCCACTTGCCTCTTGCTCTCCTCCCTTTTTCCTCCTTGTGCGGACTTTCTTATCCCTTTTCAGCAGCTGCCTCCTCCTGTCTTGCTTTGCCTCTGCTCACCTATCTCTTTTGCATATAATGATCTGACAATACTTTCCCCATATCTCTATACGTGCATGTTTCAAACACAAATCTCATTCATCATCAACACTCTCCTTGTCAGTCTTTGCTTAATTATCTCCCATCCTCCTTATCACTCGTTGTCCTTACCTATGGATCATTTTGTTCCTGAAAAAGGTACTAACAAAAGCTAGGTCGTTCTGTTCACAAACGTTCACTAAGGCAATACAAATTCTTCCACTTCAGAGGGTACGCCTCACTATCCAACTGCCCTATACTTTTCATTCCCTACATTTCCTTTCTTATTTCCATTCAGAAACCCTGTCCAGCTACTCTCAGGTTTCTCCAGTCGTACTTCCATGTTCGCCCACTACTCCTCGTTTACCCGAGCCGTTTGATTCTAGCCGCTCGGTCAAACAGTGAAAATCATGACTTGCTTAAACTTAACAAGAGACGGCAGGTTTTAAAAAGATATTATACAACAAGTATTTGAAACTTTATGTGCAAGATATTTCAACAGATTATTAGTATAATCTACTTAGTACTTAAATATATTTTAAAAAATGGGTAATGTTTTTGCATTAAGTTATGTATTTCCTTTTAATATTACATGTAAGGTATATATTTTGTGCCCGTCTTCGACTGCAGACAACCACACCTGCTGTCTTCCCATTCATCTGCGTTTTAAAGCATTCTTTACCTCTGACATTTTGATATTCTCGGCCATCAATTTTTTCCTTCCTCTTCTTTTCTTTCTTAGTTTATATTTTGCAGATTATCTGACTCTGATGATTCCATCCTTCACCTTTCCATTCGGTTCCCATAACGTCCATCTCAGCAGTTGCTTCAACAAACTTGAGATTAGGCTATGGCACATCTCATGTCTGACTTGGCTCGTATCTCTGACTGGGGTAAAAGTAATCTTGTTTTTAATTCATCAAAGACTCAGTTCTGACATCTATCAACTCGACAAAATCTTCCACAGGAGTACCCACTAATGTTTAATAATATCCAGCTCAACCCTGTATCATCCTTAAACATACTTGAGATTTCATTCTCTTAGGACTTATCTTCGAAAGATCATATTACAGCACTTGTAAAATCTGCCTCCAAGAGATTTGGTGCACTAAGCCGACTCCGTACCTTCTTTACCCTTGCACAGTTGTTGACTTTATACACGGGATTTATTCGCCCCTGTGTAGAGTACAACTCTCATGTGTGGAGAGGCTTCCCATATGCAGCTCTTCTCAAAAGGGGAGTCAAAGGATTTTCGTCTCATTAACTCTTCTCCTCTTACTGGCTCCCTTCAACATCTGTCTCTTCGCTGCGCTGATGCATCTTTCTCTCTTTTCTATCGCTACTTCAATCGTTGCTGCTCCTCTGAACTGTCAGCTTGCATCCCTCCACCTCTACGACGGGCGAGTAGCACCCGTATAGCAACAAACTCTTATTCCTTTTCTGTCCAACTCTAATGCAAGAGTTAACCGATACTCACAGTCCTTCATTTATGCAACAGGTCAACTCTGGAACTGTCTCGCTCTGTCTGTATTTCCTAATCCCTATGTCTCCAGTCTTTCAAACGCAGTGTGTCCAGGCATCTCGAAATGAACGAATCTTGAATTTGGCTCTCTTTTGTAATGTTTTTGCCTTTTTCTTGGAAGGAATGGTTTGCTGGCTCCAGCCTTTGGGTCCTTCTTCCTTTCATAAAAAATAAAAATCTTTGTCAAAACTCTGCTCGTATCATTGCTAATTATTATTTTCTCTTAAAGTAACCTTTCTATCTGCTCCTTAGTTCTATTCCATTTCTAAGTCTTCTTCCACTTACATCCCAAATACTTTATCACGTTTTTACATGTTTGCATCTCTGCAAAACAGATTTCTTCTGTCATAGAAAGTCATATTTTTCCTACATGTTTTCATATATCTATACACATTTCTTACTTTTCTTTTTCTTTTCCCATTTCTTTCACATAATTTTGTTTAGTGCCCACCTTGTCAACTTCTTACTTTCCTCTTGCACTATTCTCTGTACCGTCGGGCAAACAAGTTATGACTCGCATTCTTTACGTTTCAGACAAAACTCCCTGC
The DNA here is from genome assembly GCF_032717465.1 of Coenobita brevimanus. NCBI lineage: Eukaryota > Metazoa > Arthropoda > Malacostraca > Decapoda > Coenobitidae > Coenobita > Coenobita brevimanus. The sequence continues at coordinate 2,432 of NW_027644943.1, read as the reverse complement.
ATCTTGCAACCTTTCTTTAATGTTTTCCATAACTTTCCTGTCCTCCAAACTCAAGTTATTGTCTTGAAGAAATTAAAGAAAGCTGATCTTGTGTATTTTAGAATAACAATAATTAAATAGTGAGCGATATCTGGCTCGTTTCCAGTCGCGCCCAAGTCAAGGAATTACCTCAGTCGTGATCACACAGAAGAGTTAAATCTCCCCGTCCTTCATTGCCATGCTTCCCCCCCTCCCCCCCTTTTTTTACCGCCTATTTACTCGCTTATAGTTCTATTCAATGTCACGCTTCCTTTTGACCTCCAGCTTTTCCATCTTCTTTCATGAGACTGCCCTATACATTATTATATATTGAAAGGAGTGTTGTGGTGTTGATGTGGATGTGATAGGAAGCGTTATGAGGAACACACTGAGGTGGTTTGGCCATGTGGAGAGGATGGAGAGTGAAAGACTGACGAAGAGAGTGTATGTGAGTGAGGTGGAGGGGGGAAGAGGGAGGGGGAGGCCGAGGATGAGATGGAGGGATGGGGTGGAGAGGTATATGAGAGAGGGGTGTGTGAGTTGGGAGCAGAGCAGTGAAATGGCGGGGGACAGGGCGACTTGGAGGCGATTTGTTTGTGGCCGCCCCAAACGGGATTGAGGCGTCTGGCAATAGATAGATAGAAAGTTCGTCAGTAAAAATGCTTACCCATTTCACTTTAGCTTGATCTAAAATTGCCAATCTCCATCTTGAATGAAGAGTTGTAAGAATGTAATTACTAAAACGCCTTTGTCGGCGAGGTATGAGCGAGGTCATTTAAATCCGAGAGCATCGAAATGTCGCCTTACACTCCGAGGAATCGCCTAGAGCAGCGTTTCTTAACCTTTTCCGACCTCAGCACCCCCTGCGTAAGGCAGAACAGCCCAGCACCCCCTACATCTGGTTACTGGGACTACAGTTGCTACACTGCTGCAGTTACTACACTACTACAAGGATAAAGTAAAGTGAAGCACTCCTTTACAACTCATTTTATTCATTCTCCAGAAATATAATATCAGCGATGCCAGCACTAAGCAAAACCAATATAAGCTGAATTTGCCAGCACCCCATAAAATTGACTTCAGCACCCCCTGGGGTGCTAGCATCCCAGGTTAAGAAACGCTGGCCTAGAGTATATTGATGATTTATCTACCTACCAAGTTTCATGAAGATTTTCGACATGCTGCACTGTCGCGTGTCACGTGCTACGAGCACCGCCTGGGTGTGATGAAACCTGTCCAAAATTTATCTTAAAGAACTGGGCTATCGTATGGTGCAAACCAAGCTGTGATAGGCCCTGTGGTTGCTGAGCTACAAGCTTCTCAAAAGCGTTACGGTCGGGCCAGGTTGGGCCGAGCCGCTCATAATATGTGAGATAATGTCACTACATAATGAGAGACTCGCGAGGATTTCGCCCTCGCTCGTAATTATGATGCTAGTCAGAAAGAAGTATCATGGAATGTACTGTGGAGCCGTATTATTGTCTTTTGCCTCCATTGGACTACGTGAGATTAGTAGCAAAAGAACGAAAATCTGGGTCAGATGAAGGTAAACGAATATATTCGTTCTCCAGTAATTTAATGTTTTCACAAAGTTCAGTGGAGAGTCTTCTCTGTTGTTTTTTATTATCGCACTGTTTGTTCACAGCGCTCACTGTATTGCTTATTTGGCTTTGTTTTCCCACCTGAATTTCGTCCCGCATAGAGATTTAAGTATGGATAGGAATATACTTTTAGGTGTTTATTTTCGTGACTGATGACACTCGTGATTTGGAAATTACTTTTAACCAAACATTTCATTTTATGCGACATTTCCCCCTCAGTCTCGTTGATTTAGGGTGTAAGGAAGCATTACGAGAGTTTCTTCGCATTTTAACCCTGAAACCGTTGAGCGATAGACTGTGTTTCAGATTCTTTCGTACGGCGATAGACTGCGTTTCACATTCTTTCGTATTGCTAAGCCACAACTTCAGTATATTGTGGTTTCCTCTCATGTAATGCGAGATGCACGCCCATGAACCAAAGTTTCAGTACCCCCGCCCCCCCGATCGGAAGAAAGTGGAAGCCAGGGCTAAAGAGAGGCCAGGCTAGTTTGCTACTGAGGGTCAGGCAAGTGGGAGCCACATCCCCAACAACCACCACGTCACCACCACCTCCAACCTCGCTGACAAAACGTTACGATAACTATGGAATATGAAACAAAACTCTGCTATAATATGTGGCATTATTAGGGTGATAGTAATAAGTCTTCAATTATTGTGTAACGTTAACTCACTCCCACGTTGCGTCACATAGAAAATGTGTAAACAATCATGCAGTTGCAGTATTATTTCTCTCCTTTGCCGCGCCTTAACACATGTGATGATGATGATATTATTATTATTAGTAGTAGTTGTAGGAAATGGAAAATGTAAGAA
>NW_027644942.1:0-20979 GCF_032717465.1 Coenobita brevimanus | reverse complement strand
AGGTGGAATTGGAAGAGAAAGTCTGTGCGAATAGATCTGCTTTATCAGTAGAAGAAATAACTACAGAACCATCAGAGTAGAAAAGAGGAGAGAAGGATGATGAGGTAAAGTTGTTAGAAAGATTTTTGGCAAGGTGCCAGAATGAGCGGGAAGAATTCGAGTTGGAGAGTTGAGAGCATTTAGTATGGATGAAATTATTTTTAGTAGAGCGAAGAACAGACTTAGCACGATTCCGGGCAGAAACGTAAAGACAATGTGATTCAGGGGTGGGTTGGCTCCGGTACCTTTTGTAGGCCTTCTCCTTGTTGCGGACAGCATTAGAACAAGCGTGATTAAACCAAGGCTTTCTTGCGTTAGTCAAAGGATATGAGAAAGGAATGTATGCTTCCATGCCCGAGAGAATAACCTCTGTAATGCGCAAGGCACACTCAGATGGCTCACGGCCATGGAAGCAATAATCATTCCAGGGAAAATCAAAGAAGTACTGCCTGAGGGCCTCCCAGTCCGCGGCTCCAAAATGCCACAGACGACGCTTCCCTGGAGGGTCCACAGGCCGTACCGGAGTGATAGGACAGGTTAAGGTAATAAGGTTGTGATCGGAGGAGCCCAACGGAGAGAAAAGATTAACAGAGTAAGCAGAAGGATTAGTTGTGAGGAAGAGGTCAAGTATGTTGGAGCTCTCTCCAAGGCGGTCAGGGATACGGGTAGGGTGCTGTACAAGCTGCTCTAGGTCATTAAGGATAGAAAAGATGTAGGCTTGTTCACCAGGTGGATCCGTGAAAGGAGAGGAGAGCCAAAGGTGGTGGTGAACATTGAATTCTCCAAGAATGGAGATTTCAGAGAAAGGAGAAATAGACAGAATGTGTTCCATCGTAGAAGTAAGATAGTCGAAGAATTTTTGATAGTCAGTAGAATTAGGGGATAAGTAAACAGCACAGATATATTTAGTCAGGAGCCTCTGTGGTACAGAGGTAGAGTGTGCGTATCGTACACGGGTGAGCCAGGGTTCCTCCCCGCCGGGGTAATAAACTTTGGGAATGTTCACCTAGCCACGTATTGCATTGGCGGACACAAGGGGTGCTGTGGTTGAACCAGTGTCGCTTACTATAAAGTATGCTTGCACCCAGTCGGCTTGCGCGGGCCGATTACATTTGGTTCACAGACTACACACACATCCAAAGCCACTTCAGCACTACAATTACACTTACAAGCACTTCTCACCCTACATACAATCTCTACCAGACAGCCTAAGCCACTTGGTAGAGATATATTGGCTGTATCGTCCCGACTTCGGTCGGGATAGGCCGGTCCTGCAGTGGATACTCAAACGGCTGATGATGATGATGATGATGATATATATATATATATATATATATATATATATATATTATAATGATCGATAAATGGGCAAATAGTAAACAGTCATATAAAGTGAACTCAGCGTCACTTCTATGCTGCGCGGGAAAATCGCGTACAAAAGCCACTCAGGTGAATACATGCTTTGTTGACTTGCTCCTAAGAGGCGATTTTCCCACCCGGGAAAAAGCTCTTCGTGTTAAGGCAGCGTAACACTGAGGGTAATGCATAACCTATGTAAAAGGAGTATAAGAGAGAGAGAGAGAGAGAGAGAGAGAGAGAGAGAGAGAGAGAGAGAGAGACATTGGGTGGTAAATGTGGGAAGGGAACAGACGAAAGGTAACAGAGTTAAGGTTGAAAGGAGAAAGAAATAAAAACGAGAAGTAACTTTTTTCGATCGGAACAATTTGCTCATCCTATCCCAGCATTAATCAGACTAGCATATTCAGCTAAGAGTGTGTCGCATGAGCCTGAAATTGTTAATATTGTCAATAACAACCTTTTCATGACCCGAGAAACTAGGATTTTACCATGTTTATACCAGACGACTTTATTCATGTGAGAGGGCATTGTACCCTACCAGACAGAGAGCTATTAAATAGAAAAGTGAAACAAAAGGTAAGCTGAAAGTGAAACTAACCAGCAAAGCAAAGCTGTGTAACCCCTTCACAGCAGAACCCTCAGGAGGTACTCTTCCCCAGCCAAGGCTGGTCCCCAGAGGTCCCTTCCTACCCAAAACCTTGTCTGAGTGAAGGTCTAACACTTTTCAATATTTTCTGTTGCCAGATAGCTCTCTTTATTCTTCTATCTGGCTATTACCTATCTATTTATCTATATCTATCCATCAGTGTATCTATCTATAAATATATATATATATATATATATATATCTATAAATATATATATATATATATATATATATATATATATATATATATATATATATATATATATATTTGATGGGGCGTGCATAGCACCGTTGCCCGGGATCTCTTGGGACTGCGGCTTTCAGGGGTGCCATCATGTCTAAAACCTGGTTCGGGTAGCATCTACGACTGACCATTATTTTGTATTTGTAAATAAAATTGGCGTTGCTCGCCCCTGAGAGCCACTCCATGTTGACCGGGAGAGTCCCACCCTATCAAAGACCTGGTTTGGTGCAGGTCTATTGCTGTGCAAAATTTGTAGGCAGCCCCCAAGGGCCGGATTCAGTCTAAAGATTGGTCCTAGTGTAGGTCTGGCACAGTGGTGCAAAATTGCACTTTCCTAGGTAAATAACTGGCAAAGCATACCAGTGTTGAACAGGACCCCTTGGGCCCACCCCCAGGAGCCGCCCCCAGGGGCTGCCTCTCAGGGGGAAACCCTCATGTGACCCATCCTGGGTTGAGCCTCGTGTTGTCATAGGCTTACCATTGTGCAAAATTTCTCTTTCTTAGGTACACTTCCACACTCCAGTTATCACAAAACGTGCTTTGTTTGAACCACCTCCTGCCCCTATGTCACTTTAAAGAAATGCCGTGCCTCACCCATTCCCTGCAGTGGAATAAAAGTAAGTGAATGCAGGAAAGGGGAAGAGAATAGCAAAATAAGCATCACGGAGAAAAGGAGACAGTAGGTGAAAATAGAGGGGTAAATGACCTTAAAGAAAGATATTTGTGAAGCACTAAATAAGAATTTCCAATTAGTTTTTACAGAAGAAAAAAATTTTGAGAGAGACTATGTGGAACATGCATGTCCACACATACTACCAGATATACAAATATCAGAAAAAGTAATACAGGAGGAGTTAAGTAAATTAGACAGAGGAAAAGCAAGTGGTCCTGATGAAATTTCATGTTGAGTATTACGAGAATGCGCAAAGGAGTTAAGTAAACCATTATTTTTAATTTTCAAGAAATCCTTGAGTCAAGGTAAACTACCTGATATTTGGAAAAAAAAAAAAGCAAATATTGTCCCCTTATTCAAGAAAGGAAATAGACAAAATCCACTCAACTACCGACCAGTATCACTGACCAGTGTTGTAAGCTAGGTATTACAAAAGCTTATAAGAAAAGCTTGGGTAAATCATCTAGAAGAACACAGTATGATAACAGAAAGACAGTTTGGTTTCAGAAAAGGAAAATCATGTGTTACTAATCTGTTGAGCTACTATGACAGAGTAACAAACACAATACAGGAAAGGGAAGGATGGGTGGACAGTATCTATTTAGATTTCAAGAAAGCTTTTGACACAGTACCACACCAAAGACTTTTATGGAAACTGTACCATCAAAGAGGAATTCGAGGCAAACTGTTTTGTTGGATGCAATTCTTTCTCATAAAAAGGGAAATGAGAACAGTACTGAGAGGAAACTACTCATCATGGAAAGAAGTGACTAGTGGAGTACCACAGGGTTCAGTGCTGGCACCAATCATGTTTTTGGTGTATATAAATGATATAAACAGTAACACTGGAAATGAGAGCTATCTGAATATGTTTGCAGATGATGCAAAAATACAAAGGAGAATTTCTAACACAGACTCTTGTAAAGAGCTACAAGAAGAATTAAATAAACTTCATGAATGGAGTAATACATGGCAAATGGAATTCAATGTGGACAAGTGTCATGTAATCAAGTTTGGTAAAAGTGGAAAAAGACCTGATTGGGATTATAAGTTAGGAAATAAAACCCAATACACATCAGAAAGAGAGAAAGACCTAGGTGTGATTATCAATAACAGACTATCTCCGGCTGACCACATCAGCGAGAAGGCACGGAACATGTATACACTGCTTGCAAATATGAGAATAGCATTCACATACATAAATGAAGACATGCTAAGAAGGATAATAACATCATTCATTAGACCAACCCTGGAATATGCATCAGTAGTCTGGAGTCCTCATCTCAAAAGCACATAGACAAGATTGAAAAAGTTCAAAGGGCCGCTACAAGATGGATACCAAGCTTAAGGGACCTAAGCTACGAAGAAAGACTAAATAAACTGAATCTACCAACACTACAGGAGAGAAGGAAAAGAGGTGACATAATAATGCTATATAAGTGCATATCAGGGAAGGGAGAAAATAGACATAAATGATTACTTAACATATGGAGAAGCATCAGCAAGAGGACACTGCAAAAAAATGCATAAGAAGAGAGGTGATAAAGACGTAAGGAAATTCAGTTTCCCAAACAGAGCAATTGATCAATGGAATGCACTACCGATTGAAATAGTGTGCGCCAAAACAATTCACAAATTTAAGGATATGTACGATAAATATGGTTTAAGACACGGGACAGTACGAGCTTGACTCATTCCTGTAAAGATACAATTAGGTAAGAACAATTAAGTAAGAACACACATACGCACACGCGCGCGCGCGGCCATAATAAAATCATGTAGCAGAGATGTAATTTTTCCTACACAGGCAAATATATGTAAATATATTTATACACGCGCTCGGAGTTACAATGCTACGTTGTCATCAGAAATGTTCTGTATTAAGAACACACACACACACACATACACGTGCTCTAAGCTTTTATGATACTTTATTTTATGTGTACGGAGTCACACACACACACACACACACACACACACACACACATGGATAATATAGCCAGCATCTTACACCTGTGTTTGTGTAAACAAACTTCACTGCCATTGCGGCCATGATGCAGGGCTCCTGAACTTCGCGGAGTCGTCAGAGAAGCGACCCGATACAAACATGAGTGTATTATGCCTCTGGCCCAGGTGAGAGAAAGGGGATGAAGGAGGAAAGGTGGTGTAAGAAAGGAAGGAAGTGGCAGAGGGAAGTGGATGAAAGAGAAAATAACTGGAAGGAAATGCAAGAGAGGGCGAAGATGGGGAGCGGAGGGAAGAGAGGTAAGGAATGGGAAGGAGAGAAAGAGAGGTAAGGAAGGAGATGAGAGGTGGGGAGGGAGAAGAGGAGGATAGGAAGAAAGTGTTGTGTATGGAAGGAGAGTTGGGGGAGGAAGAAAGATCTGGAGGATATGGTTCGGCGGGAAAGTGACGAAGACTGTTGAAAGGAGATGGGAGTTACGGAAGAAGAGGTGAGGGAAGGAGAAGAAGAGAAGGGTAAGACGGAATATGAAGAAGAGGAGGAAAGAAAGGAGGAGGAGAAGGAAGAAGAGATGAAAAGGAATTAGAGATGAAGAATGCAAAGAGAGAGAGAAAGAAGGGCGTGCAAAGGCTAGGAAGGGGCATGGTAGAAGGGGAGAAAATGAACAGAGAAATGATAAAAAAGGCAGGAGAGAGGGGAGATAATAGAGAGGATAGAATGAGAGGGAAGACGTATTTAGAGGATCTTAAAGAAGAGAGAGAGAAAGAGAGAGAGGCATATTGATACACATCGCACAGTTCCATTGGCCGCAGAGGTGTCCAGCCTTTAAGACTGGCTTCACGAGAACAATTTTTTTCTCCCGGTGTAGAAACGAACAACGTTCATTTATCCAGTGGGACCGACCACATGGTGTGTGCGTGGGAATTTTCCAGCGCGGTAGACATTCATCCCACAAGCACTATCAACCAGCAACGTACCGAACGTTGTGGAGTATTCCACCTATCTGCTGAATACTTCTGACAGGCAGTGTTTTCCCGTACAGAAAATGTAATTTATTTGTGGCATGGTGCTATTATTCTTGTGCACATTTTGCAGCAAATATTCAACTAAGTAATTATAATATATAGATATTTTATATAGTGCATTATTGCACGTCATATTTCCTACGCTTTTAATTAGTGTCTGTCTATCGTATACACACACACACACACACACACACACACACACACACACACACACACACACACACACACACACACACACACACACACACACACACACACACACACACACACACACACACACACATATATATATATATATATATATATATATATATATATATATATATGGGGTTATAACTTTTTTACAACCTTATGTTTCCGTACCTCAGGTCGATGAACTTTTGCTAAAAAACAAAGAAAAAGTCCTTATTCCTCTCAGTAAAAAAAAGAAAAAAAAAAAAAAGGTCATCCCGAAATAAAAAAAATAAATTTTTGCAAGTGTATATTTACATGTATAATAATAATAATAATAATAATAATAATAATAATAATAACAACAACAATAATAATAATAAGAGCTGATACAAATGCATTAGTACTTAAAATCATAGTTTATTACTTAGAATAAATCTAAGTTGCAGTTTGGCTTTGTTTCTGCAGGCAGCATAAAGTTCCTGCATCACTTTGAGTGCACGTTCTGCACACTGATTACTTCTTGGTGTCTTGACTAAGGATGGCTCCTGCTTCCAGTGATTCTGCAAAGAGTTTAGTGCTTTTTTGTAAGGTTTCAATATTTCTGACAAGTTTTTGAGGTTATTTTCATTGTACATCTGATTAGTAAACCAGTATTCTGCCCATTCGTACTAAATGAATCTGCATATCTTCTCCAAAATCTTCCTTGTTGGTATAAGAATGAATGCAAGGACAGCGAGAATTGCTCTTGAGTTCCACCTCGCATTACTGATATTTGGAATTTTGTGAACGTTAATCACAGGAAAATGCCCTTTTTCTTAAAAGAATCTAAACACTCGTGTTAAATGATTAAAAAAAAAAAAAAAAGTCATGTCATCTCTTCATCCTGACTGATCGAGGATCTTTTCTGTTCCATTAACAAACTGTGATTTTAGTTTTTCATAATTCTTTATTAGTTGAGATACAAATGGACATTCGATGTTTGAAGAACTGGTGTTACCTCCAAGTTCTTCGTCCATCACCAAACAGAGAATCTTGTCCAGTGTGTGATGCTGACAACCAATAAATTGTGGTTTGATGAAACTTTTATCCAAGAACATATGCTCTAATCTGACAACAACTCCATTCTTTTTCCTAGTGTTAACGCTAGTTGTATCAGCAATGATCATTTTTATTGCATGCCATAAGTTGTATTCATCAATAACTTTTTGCAATTCCTTCAGCCATTATACAAACGCAATGCATCCAATTTTATTTCGGTTCTTTCATTTTTAAGTAGTACTACCTGGTACTCATTTTCATCAATCCGCTTTCCATTGTAGTGTAAAGACCATGTTTCCAACTGTAACTTTCCAATCATCTCCTTCAGTGTAGCAGCCTCTTTGTATATTGACTTGTAAATTGCTGCTTGACTTGGAGCTGGAATGTCAATACCATCATGTGACAACTGCTTGCATATTTCAGCAGCTATATTTGTCGATACTCCAGCGGGCGTCACCAAGTTAGTTGCAACTTTATTTCTGTTGTGGTTTCTTGCTGGTGGATGATTAGTCTCATCTTCATCCTCATATTCGCTGTCATCAGAGTCAGTGCACCACTAGATGAAAGATCATAAGATGTTGATGGTAATATAGGTTCATTAGGTAGTTTTCGTCTTTTTGAAGAATGAATGGTTTCCCTACTTGCAACTTGACCTGTTGCGTACCCCAATTCTCGTTTGCTTTGCACTTGTAGGTGGTAGAGTTGTTTATCTTCAGTGGATAACCACTGACCATTTTACTTTTGTGATATAAAAAGTTTATTTAGGGCATCATATTTTCCCCTCTTGACACATTCATCGTAAGATTTTAGCACCTTGTCAAGCTTTGCTTGTATTGCTTGATCTGACACGTGGAAAGTTCAATTTATTCTCCCATAATTTTTTAACTTCTTTGGAAATTTCGACTATTCTTTCTTTTCTTAATTTGATTTTTGCTCCAAGAAACTTGTAACGTCCAAAAGCCTGCATTTGGCTTGGCATTCTGCATTTTTCTTCTATTGAAGATTCTTCTAAGGGCACAATTCCTTTTCTATGTGACTGCTGGAACTGCACCAAATTATTGGTCTAGACATCCTTGTTCTTCTGTACGATAGTATCACTTCTTTTATGCAACATCATGCTTATCTCAAAAACAAAAATATTTAATATATAACAGTAACACACTAAATCATTATTTTGCTGACTGTTCACTTGCAAACTACGAAGATAACTATTAGATGTTGAAAACTGCATCCCGTTTTATAATATCCAGATTATTAGAGAATGTTCTAAACAAAGTTAAACCAAACTAGAACGTTACAAACTATTCTAGAAAGTTCTAAACAGTTCTAAAATCTTCTGTGCAAGTCTATAAAATTATAAAAATCTATATAAAGATTAAGAAGGTGATAACCTAGCGTACTATAACGTTAAATATATGGTAATCCATTTTTTGATTTGGGAGTGACTTTTTTTTTTTTTTTTTAACTAAGAGGAATGAGGGCGTTTTTCTTTGTTTTTAAACAAAAGTTCTTCAATTTATGATACAGGCTACCTTTTATTTGAAAAAAATAAAAAAGTTATAACCATAATATATGTATATATTATATATAAATATAAATATATATATATATTATATATATATATATATATATATCATCATGATCATCCAATCCTATGTCGCCCCACAGAGGAGCATAGGAACCCGGGGCTAGGCAAGTTGGTCCTGACATTTAAGATGAGAGTGACCAGCCTCACTCATCCCTGAGTGGCATTACGTGAGCAATCAACCCCAACCACCCCTTGGATACAAACCTTCACTGGCTCAATCCGATTGGAGTAATTACCCACTAAACCACCAGGCGCCAAAATTTGGTTATATGGTTACCACACAGCGTAGTAAATGGTTTCCTGGTGTACAGGAAACCATTTGGCTTGTCACTCAGTGTAGAGTCACCCACAGGCAGAAGGAAGAGGAACGAATGAAGGAAAGAAAGACAGAAGAGGATGGAAGGAAAGAAGGATGGAGGAGAGAAAAGGGCAGACACTCAACAGCATCACTACATCGAGTGAGTGGATGGTAAGTATATATATATATATATATATATATATATATAACTATAACTATAACTATATATATATATATATATATATATATATAACTATATATATATAACTATAACTATAACTATATATATATAACTATATATATATATATAACTATATATATATATATATATATATATATATAACTATATAAATATTATATATACAAGAAGAGAAACACCAAAGCAGCAACGAACAACATCTTTGTAGTACCAACGTTTCGGCACAGAGACTGTCATTATCAAGGTTTACTGAAAGTTAAGAAAAGTGTGTAACACTAAATAAAGAACATATTATAAAAAATTATTAAAACACTGCAAATTTATGCTATGTATAATGGGCAGGCTGATGTATTAATATTTAATCTGGGGGCATATTTCTTGATGTAAAGTGACTCTAAAATTCTAATGTCGGCACTGCAACAAGAATCTAAGATAGTAAAATGATCTTTTTTCGGTGGCACATCACACTAACAGGTGCTCTCCTACTGCAGAGTGAGGAGGAACTAGCAGAGGGCGACTGGTCCTGCTCGACTGGCCCAGGTGTTCATCTGTCCTGATTTTATAGGCTCACACTGTGCTGCCTATATACCCCGTCTGGCAACTGGGGCAGGTGAACTTATAAATGACAGATGACCTTAGGTCTGTCGGCAGGCGGTCATTGAATTTAAAAAATGAACCTATTCAAAAATTATTGACAAATACAAATTTAAAGTCGATCTGGGGGTAGAAAGAACCTAATTTATTACATAGGGGATGTTTCATCTCCGAGGAAGCATCGCCTAAATAGGGCAGTCTAAAGAACATAGATTGTTTCGGAACCGTATGAACAACAGGCCTTTGCTGGTACCTCATCTTCAAAAATTTGCAGACTAAATTATCAAAAACATGTGTCGAAAAGCCATTCGTTAAGAAAAAAGATTTTAAAAATTTTATTTCATTGTGAAATCTGTCATAGGTTGAAGTTAGATTATAAGTTCTATGTAGCAAGGTTTTGATGGCGTTTATCTTGAATTTATGACAACAATACCTAAAATACCTAATACCAAGTCCTGAGAATGTCGGTTTACGAAAAATACTAAATTCTAGTTAACCGTTACATTTTTCTATCATTAAATCCAAAAAAGATAGTTTACCATTAACCTCACTGTCTATAGTACATTTTATATTATTAAGTTGTTTATTAATATACTCCAAAAATTTATTAGCTTGACACTTATTTTCAAAAATGGCAAACGTATCGTCAACATATCTGCGGTAAAATAATGGTTTAAAATTATCCGGACAATTTCTTAGCCAATTCCGTTCATGAAAGCCCAAAAATATATTAGCAAAGGTGGGGCCTAAGGGGGAACCCATTGCTACTCCATCAGTCTGTCTAAACAGTTCGTTGTTAAAAATGAATAGGCCATCCTTAACACACAATGTCAGCAAATTCTTAAACACAGATTTTGTCATGCCAGCAAATAACTATAGGCCCTGAAAAGCTACATCTATACAAATATTAATGGTTTCATCTAGTGGAACATTTGTAAACAGGGATTTGACATCATAGCTCACCATGTAGTAATTGTTATTAAAATCAAATTGCGAAAGAAACTGCTTAAATTCATAGGAATTGGAAACTGAGTATTCGAAACTGAATATATATATATACATATATATATATATATATATATATATATATATATATATATATATATATTATGCGAGGAAGAAGGAACCAAAGGCCATGAGCCCGCAGTAACAGTTCCCTCCAAGAGAAAAACAAAATACAATAGAGAGCCAAATTCAAGATCCGATCATTTTGAGATGCCTGGACACACTGCGTTTGAAAGACTGGAGATCATAGGCAGCAGGAAATACAGACAGAGGGAGATAGTTCCAGAGCTGACCTGTTGCATAAATGAAAGACTGGGAGTAACGGTTAACTCTTGTATTAGAGAGTTGGACAGAAAAGGGATGAGAGTTTGCTGCCAGACGGGTGCTACGCGCCCGTCGTAGAGGTGGAGGAATGCAAGCAGACAGTTCAGAGGAGCAGTGACCATTAAAGTAGCGATAGAAAAGAGATAAAAATGCAACAGAGCGGCGAAGAGACAGAGGTTGAAGGGAGTCAGTAAGAGGAGGAGAGTTAATGAGACGAAAAGCCTTTGACTCCAACCTATTGAGAAGAGCTGCATGTGGGGAGCCTCCCCACACATGAGAGTTGTACTCCACACAGGGGCGGATAAAACCCCTGTATAGAGTCAACAATTGTGCGGGGGTAAAGAAAGAGCGGAGTCAGCTTAGCACACCCAATCTCTTGGAAGCAGATTTTACAAGAGATGTAATATGATTTTTCCAAGATAAGTCCCGAGTAAATGAAACCCCAGGCATGTTCAAAGATGATGCAGGATTAAGCTGAATATTATTAAACATTAGTGGGTATACCTGTGGAAGATTTTGTCGGGTTGATAGGTGTAAGAACTGAGTCTTAGATGCATTAAAGACAACCATATTATTTTTATCCCAGTCAGAGATACGAGCCAAGTCAGACATTAGGTGTGCCATAGCCTCATCCCTTGTTTGTTGAAGTAACTGTTGAGATGGGCGTTGCGGGAACCGAATGGAAAGGTGAAGGGTGGAGTCATCAGCGTATGAGTGGATAGGGTTAGATGTACAGCTTAGAAGATCCATGATGAATAAAAGGAAGAGAGTTGGTGATAGGACAGAGCCCTGAGGAACACCACTGTTGATAGATCTAGGAGAAGAACGATGGCCGTCTACAACAGCGGCTATAGAACGACCAGAAAGGAAACTAGCGATGAAGGCACAGATAGAAGGATAGAAACCATAGGAGGGCAGTTTGCAAATTAAAGATTTATGCCAGACTCGATCGAAAGCCTTTGAGATGTCAAGTGCAATGGCAAAGCTTTCGCCAAAGTCCCGAAAGGAGGATGACCAGGAGTCTGAAAGGTAGATGAGAAGATCGCCAGTGGAGCGTCCCTGACGGAACCCATACTGACAATCGGAAAGAAGGTTGTGATAGGAAAGATGCCTTAAAATTTTTCTATTAAGAATTGACTCGAAAACTTTGGAAATACAGGACGTTAAAGCAATTGGACGATAGTTGGAGGGTTGGGAGTGGTCACCCTTCTTTGGGACTGGCTGAATGAGAGCAAACTTCCAGCAAGAAGGAAAGGTACAAATTGACAGACACAGGCGAAAGAGTTTGCCTAGGCAGGGAGTAAGCACAGAAGCACAGTTCTTGAGAACAACAGGAGGGACCCCATCAGGCCCATATGCCTTGTTAGTACTGAGGCCAGTGATGGCAGAAAATACATCAACTGAAGAAATTTTAATGTCAGCCATGAGGAAGTCAGAGGGGGGAAGTGATGGAGGAACAGCACCGGAATCGTCTAAGGTGGAATTGGAAGAGAAAGTCTGTGCGAATAGATCTGCTTTATCAGTAGAAGAAATAACTACAGAACCATCAGAGTAGAAAAGAGGAGAGAAGGATGATGAGGTAAAGTTGTTAGAAAGATTTTTGGCAAGGTGCCAGAATGAGCGGGAAGAATTCGAGTTGGAGAGTTGAGAGCATTTAGTATGGATGAAATTATTTTTAGTAGAGCGAAGAACAGACTTAGCACGATTCCGGGCAGAAACGTAAAGACGATGTGATTCAGGGGTGGGTTGGCTCCGGTACCTTTTGTAGGCCTTCTCCTTGTTGCGGACAGCATTAGAACAAGCGTGATTAAACCAAGGCTTTCTTGCGTTAGTCAAAGGATATGAGAAAGGAATGTATGCTTCCATGCCCGAGAGAATAACCTCTGTAATGCGCAAGGCACACTCAGATGGCTCACGGCCATGGAAGCAATAATCATTCCAGGGAAAATCAAAGAAGTACTGCCTGAGGGCCTCCCAGTCCGCGGCTCCAAAATGCCACAGACGACGCTTCCCTGGAGGGTCCACAGGCCGTACCGGAGTGATAGGACAGGTTAAGGTAATAAGGTTGTGATCGGAGGAGCCCAACGGAGAGAAAAGATTAACAGAGTAAGCAGAAGGATTAGTTGTGAGGAAGAGGTCAAGTATGTTGGAGCTCTCTCCAAGGCGGTCAGGGATACGGGTAGGGTGCTGTACAA
The DNA here is from genome assembly GCF_032717465.1 of Coenobita brevimanus. Classification (NCBI taxonomy): domain Eukaryota; kingdom Metazoa; phylum Arthropoda; class Malacostraca; order Decapoda; family Coenobitidae; genus Coenobita; species Coenobita brevimanus. The sequence continues at coordinate 7,616 of NW_027644942.1, read as the reverse complement.
GCTGCTCTAGGTCATTAAGGATAGAAAAGATGTAGGCTTGTTCACCAGGTGGATCCGTGAAAGGAGAGGAGAGCCAAAGGTGGTGGTGAACATTGAATTCTCCAAGAATGGAGATTTCAGAGAAAGGAGAAATAGACAGAATGTGTTCCATCGTAGAAGTAAGATAGTCGAAGAATTTTTGATAGTCAGTAGAATTAGGGGATAAGTAAACAGCACAGATATATTTAGTCAGGAGCCTCTGTGGTACAGAGGTAGAGTGTGCGTATCGTACACGGGTGAGCCAGGGTTCCGCCCCGCCGGGGTAATAAACTTTGGGAATGTTCACCTAGCCACGTATTGCATTGGCGGACACAAGGGGTGCTGTGGTTGAACCAGTGTCGCTTACTATAAAGTATGCTTGCACCCAGTCGGCTTGCGCGGGCCGATTACATTTGGTTCACAGACTACACACACATCCAAAGCCACTTCAACACTACAATTACACTTACAAGCACTTCTCACCCTACATACAATCTCTACCAGACAGCCTAAGCCACTTGGTAGAGATATATTGGCTGTATCGTCCCGACTTCGGTCGGGATAGGCCGGTCCTGCAGTGGATACTCAAACGGCTGATGATGATGATGATGATGATATATATATATATATATATATATATATATATATATATATATATATATATATATATATATATATATTATAATGATCGATAAATGGGCAAATAGTAAACAGTCATATAAAGTGAACTCAGCGTCACTTCTATGCTGCGCGGGAAAATCGCGTACAAAAGCCACTCAGGTGAATACATGCTTTGTTGACTTGCTCCTAAGAGGCGATTTTCCCACCCGGGAAAAAGCTCTTCGTGTTAAGGCAGCGTAACACTGAGGGTAATGCATAACCTATGTAAAAGGAGTATAAGAGAGAGAGAGAGAGAGAGAGAGAGAGAGAGAGAGAGAGAGAGACATTGGGTGGTAAATGTGGGAAGGGAACAGACGAAAGGTAACAGAGTTAAGGTTGAAAGGAGAAAGAAATAAAAACGAGAAGTAACTTTTTTCGATCGGAACAATTTGCTCATCCTATCCCAGCATTAATCAGACTAGCATATTCAGCTAAGAGTGTGTCGCATGAGCCTGAAATTGTTAATATTGTCAATAACAACCTTTTCATGACCCGAGAAACTAGGATTTTACCATGTTTATACCAGACGACTTTATTCATGTGAGAGGGCATTGTACCCTACCAGACAGAGAGCTATTAAATAGAAAAGTGAAACAAAAGGTAAGCTGAAAGTGAAACTAACCAGCAAAGCAAAGCTGTGTAACCCCTTCACAGCAGAACCCTCAGGAGGTACTCTTCCCCAGCCAAGGCTGGTCCCCAGAGGTCCCTTCCTACCCAAAACCTTGTCTGAGTGAAGGTCTAACACTTTTCAATATTTTCTGTTGCCAGATAGCTCTCTTTATTCTTCTATCTGGCTATTACCTATCTATTTATCTATATCTATCCATCAGTGTATCTATCTATAAATATATATATATATATATATATATCTATAAATATATATATATATATATATATATATATATATATATATATATATATATATATATATATATATTTGATGGGGCGTGCATAGCACCGTTGCCCGGGATCTCTTGGGACTGCGGCTTTCAGGGGTGCCATCATGTCTAAAACCTGGTTCGGGTAGCATCTACGACTGACCATTATTTTGTATTTGTAAATAAAATTGGCGTTGCTCGCCCCTGAGAGCCACTCCATGTTGACCGGGAGAGTCCCACCCTATCAAAGACCTGGTTTGGTGCAGGTCTATTGCTGTGCAAAATTTGTAGGCAGCCCCCAAGGGCCGGATTCAGTCTAAAGATTGGTCCTAGTGTAGGTCTGGCACAGTGGTGCAAAATTGCACTTTCCTAGGTAAATAACTGGCAAAGCATACCAGTGTTGAACAGGACCCCTTGGGCCCACCCCCCCAGGAGCCGCCCCCCAGGGGCTGCCTCTCAGGGGGAAACCCTCATGTGACCCATCCTGGGTTGAGCCTCGTGTTGTCATAGGCTTACCATTGTGCAAAATTTCTCTTTCTTAGGTACACTTCCACACTCCAGTTATCACAAAACGTGCTTTGTTTGAACCACCTCCTGCCCCTATGTCACTTTAAAGAAATGCCGTGCCTCACCCATTCCCTGCAGTGGAATAAAAGTAAGTGAATGCAGGAAAGGGGAAGAGAATAGCAAAATAAGCATCACGGAGAAAAGGAGACAGTAGGTGAAAATAGAGGGGTAAATGACCTTAAAGAAAGATATTTGTGAAGCACTAAATAAGAATTTCCAATTAGTTTTTACAGAAGAAAAAAATTTTGAGAGAGACTATGTGGAACATGCATGTCCACACATACTACCAGATATACAAATATCAGAAAAAGTAATACAGGAGGAGTTAAGTAAATTAGACAGAGGAAAAGCAAGTGGTCCTGATGAAATTTCATGTTGAGTATTACGAGAATGCGCAAAGGAGTTAAGTAAACCATTATTTTTAATTTTCAAGAAATCCTTGAGTCAAGGTAAACTACCTGATATTTGGGAAAAAAAAGCAAATATTGTCCCCTTATTCAAGAAAGGAAATAGACAAAATCCACTCAACTACCGACCAGTATCACTGACCAGTGTTGTAAGCTAGGTATTACAAAAGCTTATAAGAAAAGCTTGGGTAAATCATCTAGAAGAACACAGTATGATAACAGAAAGACAGTTTGGTTTCAGAAAAGGAAAATCATGTGTTACTAATCTGTTGAGCTACTATGACAGAGTAACAAACACAATACAGGAAAGGGAAGGATGGGTGGACAGTATCTATTTAGATTTCAAGAAAGCTTTTGACACAGTACCACACCAAAGACTTTTATGGAAACTGTACCATCAAAGAGGAATTCGAGGCAAACTGTTTTGTTGGATGCAATTCTTTCTCATAAAAAGGGAAATGAGAACAGTACTGAGAGGAAACTACTCATCATGGAAAGAAGTGACTAGTGGAGTACCACAGGGTTCAGTGCTGGCACCAATCATGTTTTTGGTGTATATAAATGATATAAACAGTAACACTGGAAATGAGAGCTATCTGAATATGTTTGCAGATGATGCAAAAATACAAAGGAGAATTACTAACACAGACTCTTGTAAAGAGCTACAAGAAGAATTAAATAAACTTCATGAATGGAGTAATACATGGCAAATGGAATTCAATGTGGACAAGTGTCATGTAATCAAGTTTGGTAAAAGTGGAAAAAGACCTGATTGGGATTATAAGTTAGGAAATAAAACCCAATACACATCAGAAAGAGAGAAAGACCTAGGTGTGATTATCAATAACAGACTATCTCCGGCTGACCACATCAGCGAGAAGGCACGGAACATGTATACACTGCTTGCAAATATGAGAATAGCATTCACATACATAAATGAAGACATGCTAAGAAGGATAATAACATCATTCATTAGACCAACCCTGGAATATGCATCAGTAGTCTGGAGTCCTCATCTCAAAAGCACATAGACAAGATTGAAAAAGTTCAAAGGGCCGCTACAAGATGGATACCAAGCTTAAGGGACCTAAGCTACGAAGAAAGACTAAATAAACTGAATCTACCAACACTACAGGAGAGAAGGAAAAGAGGTGACATAATAATGCTATATAAGTGCATATCAGGGAAGGGAGAAAATAGACATAAATGATTACTTAACATATGGAGAAGCATCAGCAAGAGGACACTGCAAAAAAATGCATAAGAAGAGAGGTGATAAAGACGTAAGGAAATTCAGTTTCCCAAACAGAGCAATTGATCAATGGAATGCACTACCGATTGAAATAGTGTGCGCCAAAACAATTCACAAATTTAAGGATATGTACGATAAATATGGTTTAAGACACGGGACAGTACGAGCTTGACTCATTCCTGTAAAGATACAATTAGGTAAGAACAATTAAGTAAGAACACACATACGCACACGCGCGCGCGCGGCCATAATAAAATCATGTAGCAGAGATGTAATTTTTCCTACACAGGCAAATATATGTAAATATATTTATACACGCGCTCGGAGTTACAATGCTACGTTGTCATCAGAAATGTTCTGTATTAAGAACACACACACACACACACATACACGTGCTCTAAGCTTTTATGATACTTTATTTTATGTGTACGGAGTCACACACACACACACACACACACACACACACACACACACACACACATGGATAATATAGCCAGCATCTTACACCTGTGTTTGTGTAAACAAACTTCACTGCCATTGCGGCCATGATGCAGGGCTCCTGAACTTCGCGGAGTCGTCAGAGAAGCGACCCGATACAAACATGAGTGTATTATGCCTCTGGCCCAGGTGAGAGAAAGGGGATGAAGGAGGAAAGGTGGTGTAAGAAAGGAAGGAAGTGGCAGAGGGAAGTGGATGAAAGAGAAAATAACTGGAAGGAAATGCAAGAGAGGGCGAAGATGGGGAGCGGAGGGAAGAGAGGTAAGGAATGGGAAGGAGAGAAAGAGAGGTAAGGAAGGAGATGAGAGGTGGGGAGGGAGAAGAGGAGGATAGGAAGAAAGTGTTGTGTATGGAAGGAGAGTTGGGGGAGGAAGAAAGATCTGGAGGATATGGTTCGGCGGGAAAGTGACGAAGACTGTTGAAAGGAGATGGGAGTTACGGAAGAAGAGGTGAGGGAAGGAGAAGAAGAGAAGGGTAAGACGGAATATGAAGAAGAGGAGGAAAGAAAGGAAGAGGAGAAGGAAGAAGAGATGAAAAGGAATTAGAGATGAAGAATGCAAAGAGAGAGAGAAAGAAGGGCGTGCAAAGGCTAGGAAGGGGCATGGTAGAAGGGGAGAAAATGAACAGAGAAATGATAAAAAAGGCAGGAGAGAGGGGAGATAATAGAGAGGATAGAATGAGAGGGAAGACGTATTTAGAGGATCTTAAAGAAGAGAGAGAGAAAGAGAGAGAGGCATATTGATACACATCGCACAGTTCCATTGGCCGCAGAGGTGTCCAGCCTTTAAGACTGGCTTCACGAGAACAATTTTTTTCTCCCGGTGTAGAAACGAACAACGTTCATTTATCCAGTGGGACCGGCCACATGGTGTGTGCGTGGGAATTTTCCAGCGCGGTAGACATTCATCCCACAAGCACTATCAACCAGCAACGTACCGAACGTTGTGGAGTATTCCACCTATCTGCTGAATACTTCTGACAGGCAGTGTTTTCCCGTACAGAAAATGTAATTTATTTGTGGCATGGTGCTGTTATTCTTGTGCACATTTTGCAGCAAATATTCAACTAAGTAATTATAATATATAGATATTTTATATAGTGCATTATTGCACGTCATATTTCCTACGCTTTTAATTAGTGTCTGTCTATCGTATACACACACACACACACACACACACACACACACACACACACACACACACACACACACACACACACACACACACACACACACACACACACACACACACACACACACACACACACACACACACACACACACACACATATATATATATATATATATATATATATATATATATATATATATATATGGGGTTATAACTTTTTTACAACCTTATGTTTCCGTACCTCAGGTCGATGAACTTTTGCTAAAAAACAAAGAAAAAGTCCTTATTCCTCTCAGTAAAAAAAAAAAAAAAAAAAAAAGGTCATCCCGAAATAAAAAAAATAAATTTTTGCAAGTGTATATTTACATGTATAATAATAATAATAATAATAATAATAATAATAATAATAACAACAACAATAATAATAATAAGAGCTGATACAAATGCATTAGTACTTAAAATCATAGTTTATTACTTAGAATAAATCTAAGTTGCAGTTTGGCTTTGTTTCTGCAGGCAGCATAAAGTTCCTGCATCACTTTGAGTGCACGTTCTGCACACTGATTACTTCTTGGTGTCTTGACTAAGGATGGCTCCTGCTTCCAGTGATTCTGCAAAGAGTTTAGTGCTTTTTTGTAAGGTTTCAATATTTCTGACAAGTTTTTGAGGTTATTTTCATTGTACATCTGATTAGTAAACCAGTATTCTGCCCATTCGTACTAAATGAATCTGCATATCTTCTCCAAAATCTTCCTTGTTGGTATAAGAATGAATGCAAGGACAGCGAGAATTGCTCTTGAGTTCCACCTCGCATTACTGATATTTGGAATTTTGTGAACGTTAATCACAGGAAAATGCCCTTTTTCTTAAAAGAATCTAAACACTCGTGTTAAATGATTAAAAAAAAAAAAAAGTCATGTCATCTCTTCATCCTGACTGATCGAGGATCTTTTCTGTTCCATTAACAAACTGTGATTTTAGTTTTTCATAATTCTTTATTAGTTGAGATACAAATGGACATTCGATGTTTGAAGAACTGGTGTTACCTCCAAGTTCTTCGTCCATCACCAAACAGAGAATCTTGTCCAGTGTGTGATGCTGACAACCAATAAATTGTGGTTTGATGAAACTTTTATCCAAGAACATATGCTCTAATCTGACAACAACTCCATTCTTTTTCCTAGTGTTAACGCTAGTTGTATCAGCAATGATCATTTTTATTGCATGCCATAAGTTGTATTCATCAATAACTTTTTGCAGTTCCTTCAGCCATTATACAAACGCAATGCATCCAATTTTATTTCGGTTCTTTCATTTTTAAGTAGTACTACCTGGTATTCATTTTCATCAATACGCTTTCCATTGTAGTGTAAAGACCATGTTTCCAACTGTAACTTTCCAATCATCTCCTTCAGTGTAGCAGCCTCTTTGTATATTGACTTGTAAATTGCTGCTTGACTTGGAGCTGGAATGTCAATACCATCATGTGACAACTGCTTGCATATTTCAGCAGCTATATTTGTCGATACTCCAGCGGGCGTCACCAAGTTAGTTGCAACTTTATTTCTGTTGTGGTTTCTTGCTGGTGGATGATTAGTCTCATCTTCATCCTCATATTCGCTGTCATCAGAGTCAGTGCACCACTAGATGAAAGATCATAAGATGTTGATGGTAATATAGGTTCATTAGGTAGTTTTCGTCTTTTTGAAGAATGAATGGTTTCCCTACTTGCAACTTGACCTGTTGCGTACCCCAATTCTCGTTTGCTTTGCACTTGTAGGTGGTAGAGTTGTTTATCTTCAGTGGATAACCACTGACCATTTTACTTTTGTGATATAAAAAGTTTATTTAGGGCATCATATTTTCCCCTCTTGACACATTCATCGTAAGATTTTAGCACCTTGTCAAGCTTTGCTTGTATTGCTTGATCTGACACGTGGAAAGTTCAATTTATTCTCCCATAATTTTTTAACTTCTTTGGAAATTTCGACTATTCTTTCTTTTCTTAATTTGATTTTTGCTCCAAGAAACTTGTAACGTCCAAAAGCCTGCATTTGGCTTGGCATTCTGCATTTTTCTTCGATTGAAGATTCTTCTAAGGGCACAATTCCTTTTCTATGTGACTGCTGGAACTGCACCAAATTATTGGTCTAGACATCGTTGTTCTTCTGTACGATAGTATCACTTCTTTTATGCAACATCATGC
>NW_027644941.1:0-4995 GCF_032717465.1 Coenobita brevimanus | reverse complement strand
TGCTTGCATATTTTAGCAGCTATATTTGTCGATACTCCAGCGGGCGTCACCAAGTTAGTTGCAACTTTATTTCTGTTGTGGTTTCTTGCTGGTGGATGATTAGTCTCATCTTCATCCTCATATTCGCTGTCATCAGAGTCAGTGCACCACTAGATGAAAGATCATAAGATGTTGATGGTAATATAGGTTCATTAGGTAGTTTTCGTCTTTTTGAAGAATGAATGGTTTCCCTACTTGCAACTTGACCTGTTGCGTACCCCAATTCTCGTTTGCTTTGCACTTGTAGGTGGTAGAGTTGTTTATCTTCAGTGGATAACCACTGACCATTTTACTTTTGTGATATAAAAAGTTTATTTAGGGCATCATATTTTCCCCTCTTGACACATTCATCGTAAGATTTTAGCACCTTGTCAAGCTTTGCTTGTATTGCTTGATCTGACACGTGGAAAGTTCAATTTATTCTCCCATAATTTTTTAACTTCTTTGGAAATTTCGACTATTCTTTCTTTTCTTAATTTGATTTTTGCTCCAAGAAACTTGTAACGTCCAAAAGCCTGCATTTGGCTTGGCATTCTGCATTTTTCTTCTATTGAAGATTCTTCTAAGGGCACAATTCCTTTTCTATGTGACTGCTGGAACTGCACCAAATTATTGGTCTAGACATCCTTGTTCTTCTGTACGATAGTATCACTTCTTTTATGCAACATCATGCTTATCTCAAAAACAAAAATATTTAATATATAACAGTAACACACTAAATCATTATTTTGCTGACTGTTCACTTGCAAACTACGAAGATAACTATTAGATGTTGAAAACTGCATCCCGTTTTATAATATCCAGATTATTAGAGAATGTTCTAAACAAAGTTAAACCAAACTAGAACGTTACAAACTATTCTAGAAAGTTCTAAACAGTTCTAAAATCTTCTGTGCAAGTCTATAAAATTATAAAAATCTATATAAAGATTAAGAAGGTGATAACCTAGCGTACTATAACGTTAAATATATGGTAATCCATTTTTTGATTTGGGAGTGACTTTTTTTTTTTTTTTAACTAAGAGGAATGAGGGCGTTTTTCTTTGTTTTTAAACAAAAGTTCTTCAATTTATGATACAGGCTACCTTTTATTTGAAAAAAATAAAAAAGTTATAACCCTTATAATATATATATATATATATATATATATATATATATATCATCATGATCATCCAATCCTATGTCGCCCCACAGAGGAGCATAGGAACCCGGGGCTAGGCAAGTTGGTCCTGACATTTAAGATGAGAGTGACCAGCCTCACTCATCCCTGAGTGGCATTACGTGAGCAATCAACCCCAACCACCCCTTGGATACAAACCTTCACTGGCTCAATCCGATTGGAGCGCAATAATTACCCACTAAACCACCAGGCGCCAAAATTTGGTTATATGGTTACCACACAGCGTAGTAAATGGTTTCCTGGTGTACAGGAAACCATTTGGCTTGTCACTCAGTGTAGAGTCACCCACAGGCAGAAGGAAGAGGAACGAATGAAGGAAAGAAAGACAGAAGAGGATGGAAGGAAAGAAGGATGGAGGAGAGAAAAGGGCAGACACCCAACAGTGAGTTGATGGTAAGTATATATATATATATATATATATATATATATATATATATATATATATATATATATATATTTATATAGATATATATATATATATAACTATAACTATAACTATAACTATAACTATATATATATATATATATATATATATATATATATATATATATATATATATATATATAATAACTATATAAATATTATATATACAAGAAGAGAAACACCAAAGCAGCAACGAACAACATCTTTGTAGTACCAACGTTTCGGCACAGAGACTGTCATTATCAAGGTTTACTGAAAGTTAAGAAAAGTGTGTAACACTAAATAAAGAACATATTATAAAAAATTATTAAAACACTGCAAATTTATGCTATGTATAATGGGCAGGCTGATGTATTAATATTTAATCTGGGGGCATATTTCTTGATGTAAAGTGACTCTAAAATTCTAATGTCGGCACTGCAACAAGAATCTAAGATAGTAAAATGATCTTTTTTCGGTGGCACATCACACTAACAGGTGCTCTCCTACTGCAGAGTGAGGAGGAACTAGCAGAGGGCGACTGGTCCTGCTCGACTGGCCCAGGTGTTCATCTGTCCTGATTTTATAGGCTCACACTGTGCTGCCTATATACCCCGTCTGGCAACTGGGGCAGGTGAACTTATAAATGACAGATGACCTTAGGTCTGTCGGCAGGCGGTCATTGAATTTAAAAAATGAACCTATTCAAAAATTATTGACAAATACAAATTTAAAGTCGATCTGGGGGTAGAAAGAACCTAATTTATTACATAGGGGATGTTTCATCTCCGAGGAAGCATCGCCTAAATAGGGCAGTCTAAAGAACATAGATTGTTTCGGAACCGTATGAACAACAGGCCTTTGCTGGTACCTCATCTTCAAAAATTTGCAGACTAAATTATCAAAAACATGTGTCGAAAAGCCATTCGTTAAGAAAAAAGATTTTAAAAATTTTATTTCATTGTGAAATCTGTCATAGGTTGAAGTTAGATTATAAGTTCTATGTAGCAAGGTTTTGATGGCGTTTATCTTGAATTTATGACAACAATACCTAAAATACCTAATACCAAGTCCTGAGAATGTCGGTTTACGAAAAATACTAAATTCTAGTTAACCGTTACATTTTTCTATCATTAAATCCAAAAAAGATAGTTTACCATTAACCTCACTGTCTATAGTACATTTTATATTATTAAGTTGTTTATTAATATACTCCAAAAATTTATTAGCTTGACACTTATTTTCAAAAATGGCAAACGTATCGTCAACATATCTGCGGTAAAATAATGGTTTAAAATTATCCGGACAATTTCTTAGCCAATTCCGTTCATGAAAGCCCAAAAATATATTAGCAAAGGTGGGGCCTAAGGGGGAACCCATTGCTACTCCATCAGTCTGTCTAAACAGTTCGTTGTTAAAAATGAATAGGCCATCCTTAACACACAATGTCAGCAAATTCTTAAACACAGATTTTGTCATGCCAGCAAATAACTATAGGCCCTGAAAAGCTACATCTATACAAATATTAATGGTTTCATCTAGTGGAACATTTGTAAACAGGGATTTGACATCATAGCTCACCATGTAGTAATTGTTATTAAAATCAAATTGCGAAAGAAACTGCTTAAATTCATAGGAATTGGAAACTGAGTATTCGAAACTGAATATATATATATACATATATATATATATATATATATATATATATATATATATATATATATATATATATATATATATTATGCGAGGAAGAAGGAACCAAAGGCCATGAGCCCGCAGTAACAGTTCCCTCCAAGAGAAAAACAAAATACAATAGAGAGCCAAATTCAAGATCCGATCATTTTGAGATGCCTGGACACACTGCGTTTGAAAGACTGGAGATCATAGGCAGCAGGAAATACAGACAGAGGGAGATAGTTCCAGAGCTGACCTGTTGCATAAATGAAAGACTGGGAGTAACGGTTAACTCTTGTATTAGAGAGTTGGACAGAAAAGGGATGAGAGTTTGCTGCCAGACGGGTGCTACGCGCCCGTCGTAGAGGTGGAGGAATGCAACAGAGCGGCGAAGAGACAGAGGTTGAAGGGAGTCAGTAAGAGGAGGAGAGTTAATGAGACGAAAAGCCTTTGACTCCAACCTATTGAGAAGAGCTGCATGTGGGGAGCCTCCCCACACATGAGAGTTGTACTCCACACAGGGGCGGATAAAACCCCTGTATAGAGTCAACAATTGTGCGGGGGTAAAGAAAGAGCGGAGTCAGCTTAGCACACCCAATCTCTTGGAAGCAGATTTTACAAGAGATGTAATATGATTTTTCCAAGATAAGTCCCGAGTAAATGAAACCCCAGGCATGTTCAAAGATGATGCAGGATTAAGCTGAATATTATTAAACATTAGTGGGTATACCTGTGGAAGATTTTGTCGGGTTGATAGGTGTAAGAACTGAGTCTTAGATGCATTAAAGACAACCATATTATTTTTATCCCAGTCAGAGATACGAGCCAAGTCAGACATTAGGTGTGCCATAGCCTCATCCCTTGTTTGTTGAAGTAACTGTTGAGATGGGCGTTGCGGGAACCGAATGGAAAGGTGAAGGGTGGAGTCATCAGCGTATGAGTGGATAGGGTTAGATGTACAGCTTAGAAGATCCATGATGAATAAAAGGAAGAGAGTTGGTGATAGGACAGAGCCCTGAGGAACACCACTGTTGATAGATCTAGGAGAAGAACGATGGCCGTCTACAACAGCGGCTATAGAACGACCAGAAAGGAAACTAGCGATGAAGGCACAGATAGAAGGATAGAAACCATAGGAGGGCAGTTTGCAAATTAAAGATTTATGCCAGACTCGATCGAAAGCCTTTGAGATGTCAAGTGCAATGGCAAAGCTTTCGCCAAAGTCCCGAAAGGAGGATGACCAGGAGTCTGAAAGGTAGATGAGAAGATCGCCAGTGGAGCGTCCCTGACGGAACCCATACTGACAATCGGAAAGAAGGTTGTGATAGGAAAGATGCCTTAAAATTTTTCTATTAAGAATTGACTCGAAAACTTTGGAAATACAGGACGTTAAAGCAATTGGACGATAGTTGGAGGGTTGGGAGTGGTCACCCTTCTTTGGGACTGGCTGAATGAGAGCAAACTTCCAGCAAGAAGGAAAGGTACAAATTGACAGACACAGGCGAAAGAGTTTGCCTAGGCAGGGAGTAAGCACAGAAGCACAGTTCTTGAGAACAACAGGAGGGACCCCATCAGGCCCATATGCCTTGTTAGTACTGAGGCCAGTGATGGCAGAAAATACATCAACTGAAGAAATTTTAATGTCAGCCATGAGGAAGTCAGAGGGGGGAAGTGATGGAGGAACAGCACCGGAATCGTCTA
>NW_027644940.1:0-4995 GCF_032717465.1 Coenobita brevimanus | reverse complement strand
TTATCTCAAAAACAAAAATATTTAATATATAACAGTAACACACTAAATCATTATTTTGCTGACTGTTCACTTGCAAACTACGAAGATAACTATTAGATGTTGAAAACTGCATCCCGTTTTATAATATCCAGATTATTAGAGAATGTTCTAAACAAAGTTAAACCAAACTAGAACGTTACAAACTATTCTAGAAAGTTCTAAACAGTTCTAAAATCTTCTGTGCAAGTCTATAAAATTATAAAAATCTATATAAAGATTAAGAAGGTGATAACCTAGCGTACTATAACGTTAAATATATGGTAATCCATTTTTTGATTTGGGAGTGACTTTTTTTTTTTTTATAACTAAGAGGAATGAGGGCGTTTTTCTTTGTTTTTAAACAAAAGTTCTTCAATTTATGATACAGGCTACCTTTTATTTGAAAAAAATAAAAAAGTTATAACCCTTATAATATATATATATATATATATATATATATATATATATATATATATATTTATATATATATATATCATGATCATCCAATCCTATGTCGCCCCACAGAGGAGCATAGGAACCCGGGGCTAGGCAAGTTGGTCCTGACATTTAAGATGAGAGTGACCAGCCTCACTCATCCCTGAGTGGCATTACGTGAGCAATCAACCCCAACCACCCCTTGGATACAAACCTTCACTGGCTCAATCCGATTGGTGTAATTACCCACTAAACCACCAGGCGCCAAAATTTGGTTATATGGTTACCACACAGCGTAGTAAATGGTTTCCTGGTGTACAGGAAACCATTTGGCTTGTCACTCAGTGTAGAGTCACCCACAGGCAGAAGGAAGAGGAACGAATGAAGGAAAGAAAGACAGAAGAGGATGGAAGGAAAGAAGGATGGAGGAGAGAAAAGGGCAGACACTCAACAGCATCACTACATCGAGTGAGTGGATGGTAAGTATATATATATATATATATATATATATATATAACTATAACTATAACTATATATATATATATATATATATATATATATATATATATATAACTATAACTATAACTATATATATATATATATATATATATATATAACTATATAAATATTATATATACAAGAAGAGAAACACCAAAGCAGCAACGAACAACATCTTTGTAGTACCAACGTTTCGGCACAGAGACTGTCATTATCAAGGTTTACTGAAAGTTAAGAAAAGTGTGTAACACTAAATAAAGAACATATTATAAAAAATTATTAAAACACTGCAAATTTATGCTATGTATAATGGGCAGGCTGATGTATTAATATTTAATCTGGGGGCATATTTCTTGATGTAAAGTGACTCTAAAATTCTAATGTCGGCACTGCAACAAGAATCTAAGATAGTAAAATGATCTTTTTTCGGTGGCACATCACACTAACAGGTGCTCTCCTACTGCAGAGTGAGGAGGAACTAGCAGAGGGCGACTGGTCCTGCTCGACTGGCCCAGGTGTTCATCTGTCCTGATTTTATAGGCTCACACTGTGCTGCCTATATACCCCGTCTGGCAACTGGGGCAGGTGAACTTATAAATGACAGATGACCTTAGGTCTGTCGGCAGGCGGTCATTGAATTTAAAAAATGAACCTATTCAAAAATTATTGACAAATACAAATTTAAAGTCGATCTGGGGGTAGAAAGAACCTAATTTATTACATAGGGGATGTTTCATCTCCGAGGAAGCATCGCCTAAATAGGGCAGTCTAAAGAACATAGATTGTTTCGGAACCGTATGAACAACAGGCCTTTGCTGGTACCTCATCTTCAAAAATTTGCAGACTAAATTATCAAAAACATGTGTCGAAAAGCCATTCGTTAAGAAAAAAGATTTTAAAAATTTTATTTCATTGTGAAATCTGTCATAGGTTGAAGTTAGATTATAAGTTCTATGTAGCAAGGTTTTGATGGCGTTTATCTTGAATTTATGACAACAATACCTAAAATACCTAATACCAAGTCCTGAGAATGTCGGTTTACGAAAAATACTAAATTCTAGTTAACCGTTACATTTTTCTATCATTAAATCCAAAAAAGATAGTTTACCATTAACCTCACTGTCTATAGTACATTTTATATTATTAAGTTGTTTATTAATATACTCCAAAAATTTATTAGCTTGACACTTATTTTCAAAAATGGCAAACGTATCGTCAACATATCTGCGGTAAAATAATGGTTTAAAATTATCCGGACAATTTCTTAGCCAATTCCGTTCATGAAAGCCCAAAAATATATTAGCAAAGGTGGGGCCTAAGGGGGAACCCATTGCTACTCCATCAGTCTGTCTAAACAGTTCGTTGTTAAAAATGAATAGGCCATCCTTAACACACAATGTCAGCAAATTCTTAAACACAGATTTTGTCATGCCAGCAAATAACTATAGGCCCTGAAAAGCTACATCTATACAAATATTAATGGTTTCATCTAGTGGAACATTTGTAAACAGGGATTTGACATCATAGCTCACCATGTAGTAATTGTTATTAAAATCAAATTGCGAAAGAAACTGCTTAAATTCATAGGAATTGGAAACTGAGTATTCGAAACTGAATATATATATATATATATATATATATATATATATATATATATATATATATATATATATATATATATAAATATATATTATGCGAGGAAGAAGGAACCAAAGGCCATGAGCCCGCAGTAACAGTTCCCTCCAAGAGAAAAACAAAATACAATAGAGAGCCAAATTCAAGATCCGATCATTTTGAGATGCCTGGACACACTGCGTTTGAAAGACTGGAGATCATAGGCAGCAGGAAATACAGACAGAGGGAGATAGTTCCAGAGCTGACCTGTTGCATAAATGAAAGACTGGGAGTAATGGTTAACTCTTGTATTAGAGAGTTGGACAGAAAAGGGATGAGAGTTTGCTGCCAGACGGGTGCTACGCGCCCGTCGTAGAGGTGGAGGAATGCAAGCAGACAGTTCAGAGGAGCAGTGACCATTAAAGTAGCGATAGAAAAGAGATAAAAATGCAACAGAGCGGCGAAGAGACAGAGGTTGAAGGGAGTCAGTAAGAGGAGGAGAGTTAATGAGACGAAAAGCCTTTGACTCCAACCTATTGAGAAGAGCTGCATGTGGGGAGCCTCCCCACACATGAGAGTTGTACTCCACACAGGGGCGGATAAAACCCCTGTATAGAGTCAACAATTGTGCGGGGGTAAAGAAAGAGCGGAGTCAGCTTAGCACACCCAATCTCTTGGAAGCAGATTTTACAAGAGATGTAATATGATTTTTCCAAGATAAGTCCCGAGTAAATGAAACCCCAGGCATGTTCAAAGATGATGCAGGATTAAGCTGAATATTATTAAACATTAGTGGGTATACCTGTGGAAGATTTTGTCGGGTTGATAGGTGTAAGAACTGAGTCTTAGATGCATTAAAGACAACCATATTATTTTTATCCCAGTCAGAGATACGAGCCAAGTCAGACATTAGGTGTGCCATAGCCTCATCCCTTGTTTGTTGAAGTAACTGTTGAGATGGGTGTTGCGGGAACCGAATGGAAAGGTGAAGGGTGGAGTCATCAGCGTATGAGTGGATAGGGTTAGATGTACAGCTTAGAAGATCCATGATGAATAAAAGGAAGAGAGTTGGTGATAGGACAGAGCCCTGAGGAACACCACTGTTGATAGATCTAGGAGAAGAACGATGGCCGTCTACAACAGCGGCTATAGAACGACCAGAAAGGAAACTAGCGATGAAGGCACAGATAGAAGGATAGAAACCATAGGAGGGCAGTTTGCAAATTAAAGATTTATGCCAGACTCGATCGAAAGCCTTTGAGATGTCAAGTGCAATGGCAAAGCTTTCGCCAAAGTCCCGAAAGGAGGATGACCAGGAGTCTGAAAGGTAGATGAGAAGATCGCCAGTGGAGCGTCCCTGACGGAACCCATACTGACAATCGGAAAGAAGGTTGTGATAGGAAAGATGCCTTAAAATTTTTCTATTAAGAATTGACTCGAAAACTTTGGAAATACAGGACGTTAAAGCAATTGGACGATAGTTGGAGGGTTGGGAGTGGTCACCCTTCTTTGGGACTGGCTGAATGAGAGCAAACTTCCAGCAAGAAGGAAAGGTACAAATTGACAGACACAGGCGAAAGAGTTTGCCTAGGCAGGGAGTAAGCACAGAAGCACAGTTCTTGAGAACAACAGGAGGGACCCCATCAGGCCCATATGCCTTGTTAGTACTGAGGCCAGTGATGGCAGAAAATACATCAATTGAAGAAATTTTAATGTCAGCCATGAGGAAGTCAGAGGGGGGAAGTGATGGAGGAACAGCACCGGAATCGTCTAAGGTGGAATTGGAAGAGAAAGTCTGTGCGAATAGATCTGCTTTATCAGTAGAAGAAATAACTACAGAACCATCAGAGTAGAAAAGAGGAGAGAAGGATGATGAGGTAAAGTTGTTAGAAAGATTTTTGGCAAGGTGCCAGAATGAGCGGGAAGAATTCGAGTTGGAGAGTTGAGAGCATTTAGTATGGATGAAATTATTTTTAGTAGAGCGAAGAACAGACTTAGCACGATTCCGGGCAGAAACGTAAAGACGATGTGATTCAGGGGTGGGTTGGCTCCGGTACCTTTTGTAGGCCTTCTCCTTGTTGCGGACAGCATTAGAACAAGCGTGATTAAACCAAGGCTTTCTTGCGTTAGTCAAAGGATATGAGAAAGGAATGTATGCTTCCATGCCCGAGAGAATAACCTCTGTAATGCGCAAGGCACACTCAGATGGCTCACGGCCATGGAAGCAATAATCATTCCAGGGAAAATCAAAGAAGTACTGCCTGAGGGCCTCCCAGTCCGCGGCTCCAAAATGCCACAGACGACGCTTCCCTGGAGGGTCCACAGGCCGTACCGGAGTGATAGGACAGGTTAAGGTAATAAGGTTGTGATCGGAGGAGCCCAACGGAGAGAAAAGATTAACAGAGTAGGCAGAAGGATTAGTTGTGAGGA
>NW_027644939.1:0-33966 GCF_032717465.1 Coenobita brevimanus | reverse complement strand
TACGTTGCCTCTACTCAGAGTACAGGTAATGGGAAAGACAATAAAGATGATGTTTCTCAGGAAGTAAATACCAGCTTCACCTCTAGATTTCAGAAAAGTAAATGTACTTATTGTAGTAAGCTTGGTCATACTACGGAGAAATGTTTCAGGAGACAGCGTGATGTGAACAAAAAGGAGTCTTTAAATATTCAGTCAATTGGTCTAGTGTCCACCCTTGAGAGTTCCCAGAATTCCTTAACTGAGTTAACTGAACCTGCTTTGAGGGGTAAATTAAATTCTCATGATGGAGCTCCTCTTTTGAGCAGTAACATGGGTGACACTCTCAAGAGTTCATGTGCTAATTTCCTGTCTGATGGTTTTGTCAGTCCTCTGGACAGTAATAACAGGAAATCAGTTAAAATATATCGTGATAGAGGTGCTTGCCAATCCCTTATGCTGACCAGTGTTCTAGGCTCTAATGTTAATTCCTCTGATGAAACTGTAATCTTACAAGGTGTAGGGAATAATTACTTCTCTGTCCCTCTGTGCAGTGTGAATTTAGAGTCTGGTTTTGTTAATGGTTCCGTTATGGTTGGGTTGGTTGAGACACTCCCAATGTCAGGTGTAACTTTCTTACTTGGAAATGATATTGGTGGAAGTCAAGTGTGTCCAGCTCCTCAGTTGTCTAGTGAGCCAGTGGCTGCGGCCCAGGATTGTGATGTCCCTGATGTGTTCTCTGCATGTGCTGTCACTAGGGCTAAGTCTAAAGGTACTGGTGACTTAGAGGATAATGATGATGATGATGTTATCCTAGCTGACACTTTTCTTGCTAATTTGGACCACTCACCAGATGAGGCAGTACCCCGTAGTGTTGATAATTTGTCTCGTCAAGAGTTGGTTGAGTTGCAGGTCGCTGACCCCGAGTTGAAAGGTCTAGCTAACTCTGCTTGCAGTGAGGAAGAGTCAGCTGGTGCTTCTACTTGTTATCATATAAAGTCAGGAGTACTTATGAGGAAGTGGAGACCCCCAACAGCATCAGCCGACTGTGAATGGGAGGTTGTACATCAAGTTGTCATCCCTCGTGTTTGTAGGCAGGATATCATTAGAGTGGCTCATGATTCCAGTTTGGCAGGACACCTTGGAGTGAGGAAGACTGTGGCACGCATTTTGAAACACTTCTACTGGCCAGGTATCTTCAGGGATGTTTCCTGATATTGTAAGTCTTGTCACACCTGTCAAGTTGTGGGGAAGTGTAATCAGACCGAAAAGGTTGCACCTCTAGTTCCCATTCCTCCTTTTGAGGCGCCATTCACCCGTGTGTTGGTGGATATTGTGGGCCCTCTTCCTAAGACTTCTTCAGGATTTTCTTATGTGTTGACCCTGATTGATATGGCTACTCGTTATCCTGAAGCCATTCCACTTAGAAATAGCTCAGCAAAGAACGTGGTTAAGGAAATGCTAGGGTTCTTCACAAAGTTTGGTCTGCCCAAGGAGGTACAGTCAGACCGGGGAAGTAATTTCATGTCAAATGTTTTCAAGCAGTCTCTGAAAGAGTTGGGCATCACCCAGATCACGTCTTCAGCTTACCATCCCCAGACTCAAGGAGCGTTGGAGAGATATCATCAAACACTCAAATCGATGCTCAAGAAATACTGTTTGGAATATCAGAAAGACTGGGATAAAGGTCTTCCATTCATTGTGTTTGCCTCAAGAGAATCTCCAAATGAATCACTGGGCTTCTCACCCTTTGAACTACTGTTTGGCCATGAAGTAAGAGGAACCCTTAAGCTACTCAAGGAATGCTGGCTGTCGGAGGAAGATGACGTCAACCTGCTGGAGTATGTGATGAAGTTCAAAGAACGGCTGTCCACTGCTTTACAGCTGGCGAGAGAGAATTTAGGAGCTGCTCAGGAGAAGATGAAGACTTGGTATGATAAGAAGTCCAGGTTACGCCACTTTCAGCCAGGAGATCAGGTTTTGATTCTGCTACCAGTGCATGGGCAACCTCTTCAAGCCAACTTTAGTGGTCCTTATTTCGTGGAGAAGAAACTCAGTGATGTCAACTATGTCATCGCCACACCAGATCGTAGAAAGAATAAGCAACTTTGTCACATCAACATGCTAAAGTTATATCACAGGCGGGACGAAAATAATCCAGTCTGCACTGTAGCTGTTCCACCCGAGTCTGCAAGTGAAGCTCTACCATGCACTATGAGCCTGAGTGATAGTTTGGGGAAGAATCCTGATATCATGAATGATCTCCAGACTAAGCTTTCTCATCTACCTCCCGAGGAAAGGCAGGAATTTTCGGCATTACTGCAGGAGTACCCGCAAGTGTTCCGTGCCACTCCAGGAAGAACCACTGTGTTGATGCATGATGTCGATGTTAGAGACGCAAAGCCAATTAAACTGCCTCCTTACCGTGTGAACCCAGTGAAAGTTCCTCTCATCCAGAAGGAGCTTGGCTACCTGTTGGACCACAAGATGATTGAGCCCTGTCAGAGCGTGTGGATTCTCCTGTCACGCTAGTCCCTAAGCCAGGTGGGTCACAGCGGCTTTGCATCGACTACAGACGTGTTAATCAGATAACCAAAACAGACACTTACCCTCTCCCTCGCGTGGAAGATTGCATAGACAAGATCGGAAAGGCTAGGTACATAAGTAAGTTTGACTTGTTAAAGGGATACTGGCAAGTACCTATGACTGAACGTGCTAGGGAGATCTCATGTTTTGTAACACTAGGAAAGACTTTTGCATGTTCTGTAATGCCATATGGTATGAAGAATGCACCAGCCACATTTCAGAAGCTCATGAATGTTGTAACAGAGAGTTTGGCAGGGTGTGTTGTTTATATTGATGATGTATTAATCTTCAGTGACAACTGGAAAGATCACCTATGCCATGTCAGTAAATTTCTTGAGCGTTTGGTTCAGGCTAATCTTGTAGCTAATTTATCAAAGTGTGAGTTTGGTCAAGCTAAAGTTCAGTACCTTGGGTACGTAATTGGTGATGGATATGTTGCACCACCAAGAGCTAAGGTTCAGGTTATAAGTGATCTTCCCAGACCTAAAAGTAGGAAAGAGCTACAAAGATTTTTGGGAATGGTAGGTTATTACAGGAGATTTGTTCTTAACTTTTCAATTCTTGTATCACCACTTACAGACCTACTGAAAAAGGGAGTTAAATTTGTCTGGACCGATAACTGTGAATCCTCTTTCAACAAACTTAAAGCTATCCTATTAAGTCAGCCAGTGCTCGCTACTCCAAATTTTGCTAAGCCTTTTAAGATGGCTGTTGATGCAAGTGATACAGGAGCTGGGGCTGTTTTGCTGCAAGAGGATGATCAGGGTATTGAACACCCTGTATCTTATTACAGTAAGAAGTTCACTCCACCTCAAAAGAACTGCTCAACTATTGAGAAAGAGCTTTTGGCCTTGATTTTGGGTTTACAGCATTTTTCATTTTATTTGTGTTCTGGTTTTGACCCCATAGTCATTTATACCGATCATAACCCACTGAAATTCCTTAGTAAGTTTAAAGATAGAAATCAGAGATTGACAAGATGGAGTCTACTTCTTCAGGAGTATTCATTAGACATACAACATATCAAGGGGAAAGAAAATGTTATTGCAGATTGCTTATCTAGACTTTAGACAGATTGTTTTAGAGTAATAAGAAATTTCCTTTGTAAATTTCTTTTTTGTGGGGAGGTGTTACATAGCCTGTGATTTCATCATCCTTTGTGTAATTCTAACGTACAGTATGCTGCATGTTTGATCACGAGCGTGTTCTACCTCACTCCCTCCTCCTCCCTTATAGTAGAGTAAGTCGTTCTTTCTGTTGTTCAGAGCAGGAGTGTCAACTCTTTGTCCCCTCTGGCTTCATTTGCGCGTCCTTCTTACAAGTTGTATCAAGCTCTGCCGGCCCCTATATAATGAGCTCAGTCCCTGCATTATTGCCACTTAGATCTACTCCTCATTTTGTTCACATCTCTGTCCTCCCCTGTACAGTTGTTATTATTGTGAGTGCTCAGGAAGTCTCCAACCATCTAGCAGCTGTGTAATTTGAGTATAAGTGTTATTGCATTTTTTCTTGTACTGTGTAGCATAAGGTGTTAGTTCTTGGGCCTAGTGGGATTTTTGTGATTCATGTGTTTGGGATGTCAGCCCTTATTAATAATATTTTGTATCTGTAATGATATATCTTGCATTCACTGAGTATTATCTGGTATTGTCATTTTATCAGGGCTGACTTAGATAAATTTACTCTTGCTAATTTCGTGTTAATAGAGGCTATTGCAGTTAACCATATATTTAACCTGTTTTTTGCCATTACATTATCCTTATGAGTCCTGAATGTTTTGTTGTTAGTTTGAGCATTAAACTTTAACTTGTAATTTTACCTAACTCTTTTGTTTTGAACCTGGAACTTTACGGGACAGTAGTGATTTTTAGTATTCTCACTTAATGTGTACATTATCTTTCTCTGTTCCGTAACATAAATTTGGCGACCTCTTATCAGGATATTCAGGATATTATCATAAGGATATTGCTTGATATTTTGTGACTGTGATTTATTCATGATGTCTACTATTACTACACTTGATGAAGCCGAAGATTTTTTGTCAAATGTGCAAACAGTGTGTGATGTAGAAAACAGAACAAAGAATGAACTTAAGCTTGTTGCTCAACAATTGGGAATTGCTGTTCGTTCTCATCATTCTAAAGATCAAATTGTTGACATGATTAATGAAAGCTTGTTTAATGTAACTGCTCGAAATGAGCAAACGCAGATTGAATTAGCTAAGTTACAGCTAGCCCTGCAGGAGGCTCGTGCTAAGGAGGCTGAATTTCAGGCAAATGCTAAGGAGGCTGAGTTTCAGGCTCGTGCTAAGGAGGCTGAGGCACATGTTGAACTTGCTAGGATTCAGGCAGACCATGAGTATCGCATGAAACAAGGTGGAACTGGATCATCTAGCTCTGATGATTTTGATGTGGCTAAAAATGTTAAACTTGTCCCTCCTTTAATTGAATCTGATTTAACAAAGTATTTTCAGTTGTTTGAGAGGGTAGCTACAGGTTTTAATTGGCCCAAAAAGTACTGGCCAGTACTCCTTCAAACTGTTCTCACCGGTAAAGCTCAAGTAACTTATGCATCTTTGCCTCAGGATCAATCTGATAATTATGATGTAGTTAAGAGCTTGATTCTTAAGGCCTATGAGCTTGTTCCTGAAGCCTATAGAGTAAAATTTAGGACAACTTATAAGCAAGATAAGCAATCCCATGTTGAGTATGCAAAAATCAAAGAAGATCTGTTAGAGCAGTGGTTAAATTCTAAGAATGTGGATTCTGATTTTGACAAATTTAAGCAGATGATTTTGCTGGAGGACTTCAAAAGGTGTGTTAATAAAGATGTAAGCCTATATCTTGATGAGAGAAGAATAGATAATTTGTCTGATGCTGCAGTTTTAGCTGATGAATATGTTCTCACTCACAAGAGGTATTCTAGAGAAAAAAGGAAAGCTGAGAGTAAGTACGTTGCCTCTACTCAGAGTACAGGTAATGGGAAAGACAATAAAGATGATGTTTCTCAGGAAGTAAATACCAGCTTCACCTCTAGATTTCAGAAAAGTAAATGTACTTATTGTAGTAAGCTTGGTCATACTACGGAGAAATGTTTCAGGAGACAGCGTGATGTGAACAAAAAGGAGTCTTTAAATATTCAGTCAATTGGTCTAGTGTCCACCCTTGAGAGTTCCCAGAATTCCTTAACTGAGTTAACTGAACCTGCTTTGAGGGGTAAATTAAATTCTCATGATGGAGCTCCTCTTTTGAGCAGTAACATGGGTGACACTCTCAAGAGTTCATGTGCTAATTTCCTGTCTGATGGTTTTGTCAGTCCTCTGGACAGTAATAACAGGAAATCAGTTAAAATATATCGTGATAGAGGTGCTTGCCAATCCCTTATGCTGACCAGTGTTCTAGGCTCTAATGTTAATTCCTCTGATGAAACTGTAATCTTACAAGGTGTAGGGAATAATTACTTCTCTGTCCCTCTGTGCAGTGTGAATTTAGAGTCTGGTTTTGTTAATGGTTCCGTTATGGTTGGGTTGCTTGAGACACTCCCAATGTCAGGTGTAACTTTCTTACTTGGAAATGATATTGGTGGAAGTCAAGTGTGTCCAGCTCCTCAGTTGTCTAGTGAGCCAGTGGCTGCGGCCCAGGATTGTGATGTCCCTGATGTGTTCTCTGCATGTGCTGTCACTAGGGCTAAGTCTAAAGGTACTGGTGACTTAGAGGATAATGATGATGATGATGTTATCCTAGCTGACACTTTTCTTGCTAATTTGGACCACTCACCAGATGAGGCAGTACCCCGTAGTGTTGATAATTTGTCTCGTCAAGAGTTGGTTGAGTTGCAGGTCGCTGACCCTGAGTTGAAAGGTCTAGCTAACTCTGCTTGCAGTGAGGAAGAGTCAGCTGGTGCTTCTACTTGTTATCATATAAAGTCAGGAGTACTTATGAGGAAGTGGAGACCCCCAACAGCATCAGCCGACTGTGAATGGGAGGTTGTACATCAAGTTGTCATCCCTCGTGTTTGTAGGCAGGATATCATTAGAGTGGCTCATGATTCCAGTTTGGCAGGACACCTTGGAGTGAGGAAGACTGTGGCACGCATTTTGAAACACTTCTACTGGCCAGGTATCTTCAGGGATGTTTCCTGGTATTGTAAGTCTTGTCACACCTGTCAAGTTGTGGGGAAGTGTAATCAGACCGAATAGGTTGCACCTCTAGTTCCCATTCCTCCTTTTGAGGCGCCATTCACCCGTGTGTTGGTGGATATTGTGGGCCCTCTTCCTAAGACTTCTTCAGGATTTTCTTATGTGTTGACCCTGATTGATATGGCTACTCGTTATCCTGAAGCCATTCCACTTAGAAATAGCTCAGCAAAGAACGTGGTTAAGGAAATGCTAGGGTTCTTCACAAAGTTTGGTCTGCCCAAGGAGGTACAGTCAGACCGGGAAGTAATTTCATGTCAAATGTTTTCAAGCAGTCTCTGAAAGAGTTGGGCATCACCAAGATCACGTCTTCAGCTTACCATCCCCAGACTCAAGGAGCGTTGGAAAGATATCATCAAACACTCAAATCGATGCTCAAGAAATACTGTTTGGAATATCAGAAAGACTGGGATAAAGGTCTTCCATTCATTGTGTTTGCCTCAAGAGAATCTCCAAATGAATCACTGGGCTTCTCACCCTTTGAACTACTGTTTGGCCATGAAGTAAGAGGAACCCTTAAGCTACTCAAGGAATGCTGGCTGTCGGAGGAAGATGACGTCAACCTGCTGGAGTATGTGATGAAGTTCAAAGAACGGCTGTCCACTGCTTTACAGCTGGCGAGAGAGAATTTAGGAGCTGCTCAGGAGAAGATGAAGACTTGGTATGATAAGAAGTCCAGGTTACGCCACTTTCAGCCAGGAGATCAGGTTTTGATTCTGCTACCAGTGCATGGGCAACCTCTTCAAGCCAACTTTAGTGGTCCTTATTTCGTGGAGAAGAAACTCAGTGATGTCAACTATGTCATCGCCACACCAGATCGTAGAAAGAATAAGCAACTTTGTCACATCAACATGCTAAAATTATATCACAGACGGGACGAAAATAATCCAGTCTGCACTGTAGCTGTTCCACCCGAGTCTGCAAGTGAAGCTCTACCATGCACTATGAGCCTGAGTGATAGTTTGGGGAAGAATCCTGATATCATGAATGATCTCCAGACTAAGCTTTCTCATCTACCTCCCGAGGAAAGGCAGGAATTTTCGGCATTACTGCAGGAGTACCCGCAAGTGTTCCGTGCCACTCCAGGAAGAACCACTGTGTTGATGCATGATGTCGATGTTAGAGACGCAAAGCCAATTAAACTGCCTCCTTACCGTGTGAACCCAGTGAAAGTTCCTCTCATCCAGAAGGAGCTTGGCTACCTGTTGGACCACAAGATGATTGAGCCCTGTCAGAGCGTGTGGATTCTCCTGTCACGCTAGTCCCTAAGCCAGGTGGGTCACAGCGGCTTTGCATCGACTACAGACGTGTTAATCAGATAACCAAAACAGACACTTACCCTCTCCCTTGCGTGGAAGATTGCAGAGACAAGATCGGAAAGGCTAGGTACATAAGTAAGTTTGACTTGTTAAAGGGATACTGGCAAGTACCTATGACTGAACGTGCTAGGGAGATCTCATGTTTTGTAACACTAGGAAAGACTTTTGCATGTTCTGTAATGCCATATGGTATGAAGAATGCACCAGCCACATTTCAGAAGCTCATGAATGTTGTAACAGAGAGTTTGGCAGGGTGTGTTGTTTATATTGATGATGTATTAATCTTCAGTGACAACTGGAAAGATCACCTATGCCATGTCAGTAAATTTCTTGAGCGTTTGGTTCAGGCTAATCTTGTAGCTAAT
Source organism: Coenobita brevimanus (assembly GCF_032717465.1). NCBI lineage: Eukaryota > Metazoa > Arthropoda > Malacostraca > Decapoda > Coenobitidae > Coenobita > Coenobita brevimanus. Next base: position 25,525 of record NW_027644939.1, on the reverse strand, counting down.
TTATCAAAGTGTGAGTTTGGTCAAGCTAAAGTTCAGTACCTTGGGTACGTAATTGGTGATGGACATGTTGCACCACCAAGAGCTAAGGTTCAGGTTATAAGTGATCTTCCCAGACCTAAAAGTAGGAAAGAGCTACAAAGATTTTTGGGAATGGTAGGTTATTACAGGAGATTTGTTCTTAACTTTTCAATTCTTGTATCACCACTTACAGACCTACTGAAAAAGAGAGTTAAATTTGTCTGGACCGATAACTGTGAATCCTCTTTCAACAAACTTAAAGCTATCCTATTAAGTCAGCCAGTGCTCGCTACTCCAAATTTTGCTAAGCCTTTTAAGATGGCTGTTGATGCAAGTGATACAGGAGCTGGGGCTGTTTTGCTGCAAGAGGATGATCAGGGTATTGAACACCCTGTATCTTATTACAGTAAGAAGTTCACTCCACCTCAAAAGAACTACTCAACTATTGAGAAAGAGCTTTTGGCCTTGATTTTGGGTTTACAGCATTTTTCATTTTATTTGTGTTCTGGTTTTGACCCCATAGTCATTTATACCGATCATAACCCACTGAAATTCCTTAGTAAGTTTAAAGATAGAAATCAGAGATTGACAAGATGGAGTCTACTTCTTCAGGAGTATTCATTAGACATACAACATATCAAGGGGAAAGAAAATGTTATTGCAGATTGCTTATCTAGACTTTAGACAGATTGTTTTAGAGTAATAAGAAATTTCCTTTGTAAATTTCTTTTTTGTGGGGAGGTGTTACATAGCCTGTGATTTCATCATCCTTTGTGTAATTCTAACGTACAGTATGCTGCATGTTTGATCACGAGCGTGTTCTACCTCACTCCCTCCTCCTCCCTTATAGTAGAGTAAGTCGTTCTTTCTGTTGTTCAGAGCAGGAGTGTCAACTCTTTGTCCCCTCTGGCTTCATTTGCGCGTCCTTCTTACAAGTTGTATCAAGCTCTGCCGGCCCCTATATAATGAGCTCAGTCCCTGCATTATTGCCACTTAGATCTACTCCTCATTTTGTTCACATCTCTGTCCTCCCCTGTACAGTTGTTATTATTGTGAGTGCTCAGGAAGTCTCCAACCATCTAGCAGCTGTGTAATTTGAGTATAAGTGTTATTGCATTTTTTCTTGTACTGTGTAGCATAAGGTGTTAGTTCTTGGGCCTAGTGGGGTTTTTGTGATTCATGTGTTTGGGATGTCAGCCCTTATTAACCCGTCACGTCCCGAGGTTTTCCGCACCTCCAACATCCCCCAGTCCCGAGGTATTTTCGAAATTTTTTTTTTTGGCTAAAACCTTCGCTTTTGGTGAGAAACATCGAAAATTCATAGAGAAATCGCTCACCTGAGGTTTAAAGTGCCCAATCCAGGTAGGAGTTCCTCCTTACCTGAGTGGGTTTTCTAACATGCTGGCACCAAAGAAAACGAGTTCTATGGGAGGGTAACTATTTTATCCACTCATAATCGGTATTTATTTATTTACTTGGTACGAATGTATATGTAGTATGACAGTATATTGGTTTTCAAGCAGTAATAAAGGCATTATAAGCATTGTTTCACTCACTAACTAATCACCATACCTGACCTATTTTTGCCACACTACCTGATCATTATTTCTGGCTGTTTCTTCTTCTAATGCTATGTAAACATTGTCCTCCACATTGTCATCGATTGGGGAATCACTCTGGCCCTGAATAACTTTACTAGCCAGGTCACTGGTAACAGGTCCTTTGCCAAGACAATGTCGTGAGGGGGGGAGGGGGGAGGTTATGCAGTGTAAGGCATTGTCCCTGCTTGGTATCTTGTACAGGAATAGAGGAAGGTGTCCCGTGTAAACATACGAAAAATCACGTGCAAAAATTGAAAATTGTGCAAATTAGCGACCTTGCAATTGCACGACGTACTGGTACGTCGCCGGGACTGGCAAATACAAATCGTTGCAACGTACCCATACGTCGTCGGGACGGGGCGGGTTAATAATATTTTGTATCTGTAATGATATATCTTGCATTCACTGAGTATTATCTGGTATTGTCATTTTATCAGGGCTGACTTAGATAAATTTACTCTTGCTAATTTCGTGTTAATAGAGGCTATTGCAGTTAACCATATATTTAACCTGTTTTTTGCCATTACATTATCCTTATGAGTCCTGAATGTTTTGTTGTTAGTTTGAGCATTAAACTTTAACTTGTAATTTTACCTAACTCTTTTGTTTTGAACCTGGAACTTTACGGGACAGTAGTGATTTTTAGTATTCTCACTTAATGTGTACATTATCTTTCTCTGTTCCGTAACATAAATTTGGCGACCTCTTATCAGGATATTCAGGATATTATCATAAGGATATTGCTTGATATTTTGTGACTGTGATTTATTCATGATGTCTACTATTACTACACTTGATGAAGCCGAAGATTTTTTGTCAAATGTGCAAACAGTGTGTGATGTAGAAAACAGAACAAAGAATGAACTTAAGCTTGTTGCTCAACAATTGGGAATTGCTGTTCGTTCTCATCATTCTAAAGATCAAATTGTTGACATGATTAATGAAAGCTTGTTTAATGTAACTGCTCGAAATGAGCAAACGCAGATTGAATTAGCTAAGTTACAGCTAGCCCTGCAGGAGGCTCGTGCTAAGGAGGCTGAATTTCAGGCAAAAGCTAAGGAGGCTGAGTTTCAGGCTCGTGCTAAGGAGGCTGAGGCACATGTTGAACTTGCTAGGATTCAGGCAGACCATGAGTATCGCATGAAACAAGGTGGAACTGGATCATCTAGCTCTGATGATTTTGATGTGGCTAAAAATGTTAAACTTGTCCCTCCTTTAATTGAATCTGATTTAACAAAGTATTTTCAGTTGTTTGAGAGGGTAGCTACAGGTTTTAATTGGCCCAAAAAGTACTGGCCAGTACTCCTTCAAACTGTTCTCACCGGTAAAGCTCAAGTAACTTATGCATCTTTGCCTCAGGATCAATCTGATAATTATGATGTAGTTAAGAGCTTGATTCTTAAGGCCTATGAGCTTGTTCCTGAAGCCTATAGAGTAAAATTTAGGACAACTTATAAGCAAGATAAGCAATCCCATGTTGAGTATGCAAAAATCAAAGAAGATCTGTTAGAGCAGTGGTTAAATTCTAAGAATGTGGATTCTGATTTTGACAAATTTAAGCAGATGATTTTGCTGGAGGACTTCAAAAGGTGTGTTAATAAAGATGTAAGCCTATATCTTGATGAGAGAAGAATAGATAATTTGTCTGATGCTGCAGTTTTAGCTGATGAATATGTTCTCACTCACAAGAGGTATTCTAGAGAAAAAAGGAAAGCTGAGAGTAAGTACGTTGCCTCTACTCAGAGTACAGGTAATGGGAAAGACAATAAAGATGATGTTTCTCAGGAAGTAAATACCAGCTTCACCTCTAGATTTCAGAAAAGTAAATGTACTTATTGTAGTAAGCTTGGTCATACTACGGAGAAATGTTTCAGGAGACAGCGTGATGTGAACAAAAAGGAGTCTTTAAATATTCAGTCAATTGGTCTAGTGTCCACCCTTGAGAGTTCCCAGAATTCCTTAACTGAGTTAACTGAACCTGCTTTGAGGGGTAAATTAAATTCTCATGATGGAGCTCCTCTTTTGAGCAGTAACATGGGTGACACTCTCAAGAGTTCATGTGCTAATTTCCTGTCTGATGGTTTTGTCAGTCCTCTGGACAGTAATAACAGGAAATCAGTTAAAATATATCGTGATAGAGGTGCTTGCCAATCCCTTATGCTGACCAGTGTTCTAGGCTCTAATGTTAATTCCTCTGATGAAACTGTAATCTTACAAGGTGTAGGGAATAATTACTTCTCTGTCCCTCTGTGCAGTGTGAATTTAGAGTCTGGTTTTGTTAATGGTTCCGTTATGGTTGGGTTGCTTGAGACACTCCCAATGTCAGGTGTAACTTTCTTACTTGGAAATGATATTGGTGGAAGTCAAGTGTGTCCAGCTCCTCAGTTGTCTAGTGAGCCAGTGGCTGCGGCCCAGGATTGTGATGTCCCTGATGTGTTCTCTGCATGTGCTGTCACTAGGGCTAAGTCTAAAGGTACTGGTGACTTAGAGGATAATGATGATGATGATGTTATCCTAGCTGACACTTTTCTTGCTAATTTGGACCACTCACCAGATGAGGCAGTACCCCGTAGTGTTGATAATTTGTCTCGTCAAGAGTTGGTTGAGTTGCAGGTCGCTGACCCTGAGTTGAAAGGTCTAGCTAACTCTGCTTGCAGTGAGGAAGAGTCAGCTGGTGCTTCTACTTGTTATCATATAAAGTCAGGAGTACTTATGAGGAAGTGGAGACCCCCAACAGCATCAGCCGACTGTGAATGGGAGGTTGTACATCAAGTTGTCATCCCTCGTGTTTGTAGGCAGGATATCATTAGAGTGGCTCATGATTCCAGTTTGGCAGGACACCTTGGAGTGAGGAAGACTGTGGCACGCATTTTGAAACACTTCTACTGGCCAGGTATCTTCAGGGATGTTTCCTGGTATTGTAAGTCTTGTCACACCTGTCAAGTTGTGGGGAAGTGTAATCAGACCGAATAGGTTGCACCTCTAGTTCCCATTCCTCCTTTTGAGGCGCCATTCACCCGTGTGTTGGTGGATATTGTGGGCCCTCTTCCTAAGACTTCTTCAGGATTTTCTTATGTGTTGACCCTGATTGATATGGCTACTCGTTATCCTGAAGCCATTCCACTTAGAAATAGCTCAGCAAAGAACGTGGTTAAGGAAATGCTAGGGTTCTTCACAAAGTTTGGTCTGCCCAAGGAGGTACAGTCAGACCGGGGAAGTAATTTCATGTCAAATGTTTTCAAGCAGTCTCTGAAAGAGTTGGGCATCACCCAAGATCACGTCTTCAGCTTACCATCCCCAGACTCAAGGAGCGTTGGAAAGATATCATCAAACACTCAAATCGATGCTCAAGAAATACTGTTTGGAATATCAGAAAGACTGGGATAAAGGTCTTCCATTCATTGTGTTTGCCTCAAGAGAATCTCCAAATGAATCACTGGGCTTCTCACCCTTTGAACTACTGTTTGGCCATGAAGTAAGAGGAACCCTTAAGCTACTCAAGGAATGCTGGCTGTCGGAGGAAGATGACGTCAACCTGCTGGAGTATGTGATGAAGTTCAAAGAACGGCTGTCCACTGCTTTACAGCTGGCGAGAGAGAATTTAGGAGCTGCTCAGGAGAAGATGAAGACTTGGTATGATAAGAAGTCCAGGTTACGCCACTTTCAGCCAGGAGATCAGGTTTTGATTCTGCTACCAGTGCATGGGCAACCTCTTCAAGCCAACTTTAGTGGTCCTTATTTCGTGGAGAAGAAACTCAGTGATGTCAACTATGTCATCGCCACACCAGATCGTAGAAAGAATAAGCAACTTTGTCACATCAACATGCTAAAATTATATCACAGACGGGACGAAAATAATCCAGTCTGCACTGTAGCTGTTCCACCCGAGTCTGCAAGTGAAGCTCTACCATGCACTATGAGCCTGAGTGATAGTTTGGGGAAGAATCCTGATATCATGAATGATCTCCAGACTAAGCTTTCTCATCTACCTCCCGAGGAAAGGCAGGAATTTTCGGCATTACTGCAGGAGTACCCGCAAGTGTTCCGTGCCACTCCAGGAAGAACCACTGTGTTGATGCATGATGTCGATGTTAGAGACGCAAAGCCAATTAAACTGCCTCCTTACCGTGTGAACCCAGTGAAAGTTCCTCTCATCCAGAAGGAGCTTGGCTACCTGTTGGACCACAAGATGATTGAGCCCTGTCAGAGCGTGTGGATTCTCCTGTCACGCTAGTTCCTAAGCCAGGTGGGTCACAGCGGCTTTGCATCGACTACAGACGTGTTAATCAGATAACCAAAACAGACACTTACCCTCTCCCTTGCGTGGAAGATTGCAGAGACAAGATCGGAAAGGCTAGGTACATAAGTAAGTTTGACTTGTTAAAGGGATACTGGCAAGTACCTATGACTGAACGTGCTAGGGAGATCTCATGTTTTGTAACACTAGGAAAGACTTTTGCATGTTCTGTAATGCCATATGGTATGAAGAATGCACCAGCCACATTTCAGAAGCTCATGAATGTTGTAACAGAGAGTTTGGCAGGGTGTGTTGTTTATATTGATGATGTATTAATCTTCAGTGACAACTGGAAAGATCACCTATGCCATGTCAGTAAATTTCTTGAGCGTTTGGTTCAGGCTAATCTTGTAGCTAATTTATCAAAGTGTGAGTTTGGTCAAGCTAAAGTTCAGTACCTTGGGTACGTAATTGGTGATGGACATGTTGCACCACCAAGAGCTAAGGTTCAGGTTATAAGTGATCTTCCCAGACCTAAAAGTAGGAAAGAGCTACAAAGATTTTTGGGAATGGTAGGTTATTACAGGAGATTTGTTCTTAACTTTTCAATTCTTGTATCACCACTTACAGACCTACTGAAAAAGAGAGTTAAATTTGTCTGGACCGATAACTGTGAATCCTCTTTCAACAAACTTAAAGCTATCCTATTAAGTCAGCCAGTGCTCGCTACTCCAAATTTTGCTAAGCCTTTTAAGATGGCTGTTGATGCAAGTGATACAGGAGCTGGGGCTGTTTTGCTGCAAGAGGATGATCAGGGTATTGAACACCCTGTATCTTATTACAGTAAGAAGTTCACTCCACCTCAAAAGAACTACTCAACTATTGAGAAAGAGCTTTTGGCCTTGATTTTGGGTTTACAGCATTTTTCATTTTATTTGTGTTCTGGTTTTGACCCCATAGTCATGTATACCGATCATAACCCACTGAAATTCCTTAGTAAGTTTAAAGATAGAAATCAGAGATTGACAAGATGGAGTCTACTTCTTCAGGAGTATTCATTAGACATACAACATATCAAGGGGAAAGAAAATGTTATTGCAGATTGCTTATCTAGACTTTAGACAGATTGTTTTAGAGTAATAAGAAATTTCCTTTGTAAATTTCTTTTTTGTGGGGAGGTGTTACATAGCCTGTGATTTCATCATCCTTTGTGTAATTCTAACGTACAGTATGCTGCATGTTTGATCACGAGCGTGTTCTACCTCACTCCCCCCCTCCTCCCTTATAGTAGAGTAAGTCGTTCTTTCTGTTGTTCAGAGCAGGAGTGTCAACTCTTTGTCCCCTCTGGCTTCATTTGCGCGTCCTTCTTACAAGTTGTATCAAGCTCTGCCGGCCCCTATATAATGAGCTCAGTCCCTGCATTATTGCCACTTAGATCTACTCCTCATTTTGTTCACATCTCTGTCCTCCCCTGTACAGTTGTTATTATTGTGAGTGCTCAGGAAGTCTCCAACCATCTAGCAGCTGTGTAATTTGAGTATAAGTGTTATTGCATTTTTTCTTGTACTGTGTAGCATAAGGTGTTAGTTCTTGGGCCTAGTGGGGTTTTTGTGATTCATGTGTTTGGGATGTCAGCCCTTATTAACCCGTCACGTCCCGAGGTTTTCCGCACCTCCAACATCCCCCAGTCCCGAGGTATTTTCGAAATTTTTTTTTTGGCTAAAACCTTCGCTTTTGGTGAGAAACATCGAAAATTCATAGAGAAATCGCTCACCTGAGGTTTAAAGTGCCCAATCCAGGTAGGAGTTCCTCCTTACCTGAGTGGGTTTTCTAACATGCTGGCACCAAAGAAAACGAGTTCTATGGGAGGGTAACTATTTTATCCACTCATAATCGGTATTTATTTATTTACTTGGTACGAATGTATATGTAGTATGACAGTATATTGGTTTTCAAGCAGTAATAAAGGCATTATAAGCATTGTTTCACTCACTAACTAATCACCATACCTGACCTATTTTTGCCACACTACCTGATCATTATTTCTGGCTGTTTCTTCTTCTAATGCTATGTAAACATTGTCCTCCACATTGTCATCGATTGGGGAATCACTCTGGCCCTGAATAACTTTACTAGCCAGGTCACTGGTAACAGGTCCTTTGCCAAGACAATGTCGTGAGGGGGGGAGGGGGGAGGTTATGCAGTGTAAGGCATTGTCCCTGCTTGGTATCTTGTACAGGAATAGAGGAAGGTGTCCCGTGTAAACATACGAAAAATCACGTGCAAAAATTGAAAATTGTGCAAATTAGCGACCTTGCAATTGCACGACGTACTGGTACGTCGCCGGGACTGGCAAATACAAATCGTTGCAACGTACCCATACGTCGTCGGGACGGGGCGGGTTAATAATATTTTGTATCTGTAATGATATATCTTGCATTCACTGAGTATTATCTGGTATTGTCATTTTATCAGGGCTGACTTAGATAAATTTACTCTTGCTAATTTCGTGTTAATAGAGGCTATTGCAGTTAACCATATATTTAACCTGTTTTTTGCCATTACATTATCCTTATGAGTCCTGAATGTTTTGTTGTTAGTTTGAGCATTAAACTTTAACTTGTAATTTTACCTAACTCTTTTGTTTTGAACCTGGAACTTTACGGGACAGTAGTGATTTTTAGTATTCTCACTTAATGTGTACATTATCTTTCTCTGTTCCGTAACATAAATTTGGCGACCTCTTATCAGGATATTCAGGATATTATCATAAGGATATTGCTTGATATTTTGTGACTGTGATTTATTCATGATGTCTACTATTACTACACTTGATGAAGCCGAAGATTTTTTGTCAAATGTGCAAACAGTGTGTGATGTAGAAAACAGAACAAAGAATGAACTTAAGCTTGTTGCTCAACAATTGGGAATTGCTGTTCGTTCTCATCATTCTAAAGATCAAATTGTTGACATGATTAATGAAAGCTTGTTTAATGTAACTGCTCGAAATGAGCAAACGCAGATTGAATTAGCTAAGTTACAGCTAGCCCTGCAGGAGGCTCGTGCTAAGGAGGCTGAATTTCAGGCAAAAGCTAAGGAGGCTGAGTTTCAGGCTCGTGCTAAGGAGGCTGAGGCACATGTTGAACTTGCTAGGATTCAGGCAGACCATGAGTATCGCATGAAACAAGGTGGAACTGGATCATCTAGCTCTGATGATTTTGATGTGGCTAAAAATGTTAAACTTGTCCCTCCTTTAATTGAATCTGATTTAACAAAGTATTTTCAGTTGTTTGAGAGGGTAGCTACAGGTTTTAATTGGCCCAAAAAGTACTGGCCAGTACTCCTTCAAACTGTTCTCACCGGTAAAGCTCAAGTAACTTATGCATCTTTGCCTCAGGATCAATCTGATAATTATGATGTAGTTAAGAGCTTGATTCTTAAGGCCTATGAGCTTGTTCCTGAAGCCTATAGAGTAAAATTTAGGACAACTTATAAGCAAGATAAGCAATCCCATGTTGAGTATGCAAAAATCAAAGAAGATCTGTTAGAGCAGTGGTTAAATTCTAAGAATGTGGATTCTGATTTTGACAAATTTAAGCAGATGATTTTGCTGGAGGACTTCAAAAGGTGTGTTAATAAAGATGTAAGCCTATATCTTGATGAGAGAAGAATAGATAATTTGTCTGATGCTGCAGTTTTAGCTGATGAATATGTTCTCACTCACAAGAGGTATTCTAGAGAAAAAGGAAAGCTGAGAGTAAGTACGTTGCCTCTACTCAGAGTACAGGTAATGGGAAAGACAATAAAGATGATGTTTCTCAGGAAGTAAATACCAGCTTCACCTCTAGATTTCAGAAAAGTAAATGTACTTATTGTAGTAAGCTTGGTCATACTACGGAGAAATGTTTCAGGAGACAGCGTGATGTGAACAAAAAGGAGTCTTTAAATATTCAGTCAATTGGTCTAGTGTCCACCCTTGAGAGTTCCCAGAATTCCTTAACTGAGTTAACTGAACCTGCTTTGAGGGGTAAATTAAATTCTCATGATGGAGCTCCTCTTTTGAGCAGTAACATGGGTGACACTCTCAAGAGTTCATGTGCTAATTTCCTGTCTGATGGTTTTGTCAGTCCTCTGGACAGTAATAACAGGAAATCAGTTAAAATATATCGTGATAGAGGTGCTTGCCAATCCCTTATGCTGACCAGTGTTCTAGGCTCTAATGTTAATTCCTCTGATGAAACTGTAATCTTACAAGGTGTAGGGAATAATTACTTCTCTGTCCCTCTGTGCAGTGTGAATTTAGAGTCTGGTTTTGTTAATGGTTCCGTTATGGTTGGGTTGCTTGAGACACTCCCAATGTCAGGTGTAACTTTCTTACTTGGAAATGATATTGGTGGAAGTCAAGTGTGTCCAGCTCCTCAGTTGTCTAGTGAGCCAGTGGCTGCGGCCCAGGATTGTGATGTCCCTGATGTGTTCTCTGCATGTGCTGTCACTAGGGCTAAGTCTAAAGGTACTGGTGACTTAGAGGATAATGATGATGATGATGTTATCCTAGCTGACACTTTTCTTGCTAATTTGGACCACTCACCAGATGAGGCAGTACCCCGTAGTGTTGATAATTTGTCTCGTCAAGAGTTGGTTGAGTTGCAGGTCGCTGACCCTGAGTTGAAAGGTCTAGCTAACTCTGCTTGCAGTGAGGAAGAGTCAGCTGGTGCTTCTACTTGTTATCATATAAAGTCAGGAGTACTTATGAGGAAGTGGAGACCCCCAACAGCATCAGCCGACTGTGAATGGGAGGTTGTACATCAAGTTGTCATCCCTCGTGTTTGTAGGCAGGATATCATTAGAGTGGCTCATGATTCCAGTTTGGCAGGACACCTTGGAGTGAGGAAGACTGTGGCACGCATTTTGAAACACTTCTACTGGCCAGGTATCTTCAGGGATGTTTCCTGGTATTGTAAGTCTTGTCACACCTGTCAAGTTGTGGGGAAGTGTAATCAGACCGAATAGGTTGCACCTCTAGTTCCCATTCCTCCTTTTGAGGCGCCATTCACCCGTGTGTTGGTGGATATTGTGGGCCCTCTTCCTAAGACTTCTTCAGGATTTTCTTATGTGTTGACCCTGATTGATATGGCTACTCGTTATCCTGAAGCCATTCCACTTAGAAATAGCTCAGCAAAGAACGTGGTTAAGGAAATGCTAGGGTTCTTCACAAAGTTTGGTCTGCCCAAGGAGGTACAGTCAGACCGGGGAAGTAATTTCATGTCAAATGTTTTCAAGCAGTCTCTGAAAGAGTTGGGCATCACCAAGATCACGTCTTCAGCTTACCATCCCCAGACTCAAGGAGCGTTGGAAAGATATCATCAAACACTCAAATCGATGCTCAAGAAATACTGTTTGGAATATCAGAAAGACTGGGATAAAGGTCTTCCATTCATTGTGTTTGCCTCAAGAGAATCTCCAAATGAATCACTGGGCTTCTCACCCTTTGAACTACTGTTTGGCCATGAAGTAAGAGGAACCCTTAAGCTACTCAAGGAATGCTGGCTGTCGGAGGAAGATGACGTCAACCTGCTGGAGTATGTGAGGAAGTTCAAAGAACGGCTGTCCACTGCTTTACAGCTGGCGAGAGAGAATTTAGGAGCTGCTCAGGAGAAGATGAAGACTTGGTATGATAAGAAGTCCAGGTTACGCCACTTTCAGCCAGGAGATCAGGTTTTGATTCTGCTACCAGTGCATGGGCAACCTCTTCAAGCCAACTTTAGTGGTCCTTATTTCGTGGAGAAGAAACTCAGTGATGTCAACTATGTCATCGCCACACCAGATCGTAGAAAGAATAAGCAACTTTGTCACATCAACATGCTAAAATTATATCACAGACGGGACGAAAATAATCCAGTCTGCACTGTAGCTGTTCCACCCGAGTCTGCAAGTGAAGCTCTACCATGCACTATGAGCCTGAGTGATAGTTTGGGGAAGAATCCTGATATCATGAATGATCTCCAGACTAAGCTTTCTCATCTACCTCCCGAGGAAAGGCAGGAATTTTCGGCATTACTGCAGGAGTACCCGCAAGTGTTCCGTGCCACTCCAGGAAGAACCACTGTGTTGATGCATGATGTCGATGTTAGAGACGCAAAGCCAATTAAACTGCCTCCTTACCGTGTGAACCCAGTGAAAGTTCCTCTCATCCAGAAGGAGCTTGGCTACCTGTTGGACCACAAGATGATTGAGCCCTGTCAGAGCGTGTGGATTCTCCTGTCACGCTAGTTCCTAAGCCAGGTGGGTCACAGCGGCTTTGCATCGACTACAGACGTGTTAATCAGATAACCAAAACAGACACTTACCCTCTCCCTTGCGTGGAAGATTGCAGAGACAAGATCGGAAAGGCTAGGTACATAAGTAAGTTTGACTTGTTAAAGGGATACTGGCAAGTACCTATGACTGAACGTGCTAGGGAGATCTCATGTTTTGTAACACTAGGAAAGACTTTTGCATGTTCTGTAATGCCATATGGTATGAAGAATGCACCAGCCACATTTCAGAAGCTCATGAATGTTGTAACAGAGAGTTTGGCAGGGTGTGTTGTTTATATTGATGATGTATTAATCTTCAGTGACAACTGGAAAGATCACCTATGCCATGTCAGTAAATTTCTTGAGCGTTTGGTTCAGGCTAATCTTGTAGCTAATTTATCAAAGTGTGAGTTTGGTCAAGCTAAAGTTCAGTACCTTGGGTACGTAATTGGTGATGGACATGTTGCACCACCAAGAGCTAAGGTTCAGGTTATAAGTGATCTTCCCAGACCTAAAAGTAGGAAAGAGCTACAAAGATTTTTGGGAATGGTAGGTTATTACAGGAGATTTGTTCTTAACTTTTCAATTCTTGTATCACCACTTACAGACCTACTGAAAAAGAGAGTTAAATTTGTCTGGACCGATAACTGTGAATCCTCTTTCAACAAACTTAAAGCTATCCTATTAAGTCAGCCAGTGCTCGCTACTCCAAATTTTGCTAAGCCTTTTAAGATGGCTGTTGATGCAAGTGATACAGGAGCTGGGGCTGTTTTGCTGCAAGAGGATGATCAGGGTATTGAACACCCTGTATCTTATTACAGTAAGAAGTTCACTCCACCTCAAAAGAACTACTCAACTATTGAGAAAGAGCTTTTGGCCTTGATTTTGGGTTTACAGCATTTTTCATTTTATTTGTGTTCTGGTTTTGACCCCATAGTCATGTATACCGATCATAACCCACTGAAATTCCTTAGTAAGTTTAAAGATAGAAATCAGAGATTGACAAGATGGAGTCTACTTCTTCAGGAGTATTCATTAGACATACAACATATCAAGGGGAAAGAAAATGTTATTGCAGATTGCTTATCTAGACTTTAGACAGATTGTTTTAGAGTAATAAGAAATTTCCTTTGTAAATTTCTTTTTGTGGGGAGGTGTTACATAGCCTGTGATTTCATCATCCTTTGTGTAATTCTAACGTACAGTATGCTGCATGTTTGATCACGAGCGTGTTCTACCTCACTCCCTCCTCCTCCCTTATAGTAGAGTAAGTCGTTCTTTCTGTTGTTCAGAGCAGGAGTGTCAACTCTTTGTCCCCTCTGGCTTCATTTGCGCGTCCTTCTTACAAGTTGTATCAAGCTCTGCCGGCCCCTATATAATGAGCTCAGTCCCTGCATTATTGCCACTTAGATCTACTCCTCATTTTGTTCACATCTCTGTCCTCCCCTGTACAGTTGTTATTATTGTGAGTGCTCAGGAAGTCTCCAACCATCTAGCAGCTGTGTAATTTGAGTATAAGTGTTATTGCATTTTTTCTTGTACTGTGTAGCATAAGGTGTTAGTTCTTGGGCCTAGTGGGGTTTTTGTGATTCATGTGTTTGGGATGTCAGCCCTTATTAACCCGTCACGTCCCGAGGTTTTCCGCACCTCCAACATCCCCCAGTCCCGAGGTATTTTCGAAATTTTTTTTTTTGGCTAAAACCTTCGCTTTTGGTGAGAAACATCGAAAATTCATAGAGAAATCGCTCACCTGAGGTTTAAAGTGCCCAATCCAGGTAGGAGTTCCTCCTTACCTGAGTGGGTTTTCTAACATGCTGGCACCAAAGAAAACGAGTTCTATGGGAGGGTAACTATTTTATCCACTCATAATCGGTATTTATTTATTTACTTGGTACGAATGTATATGTAGTATGACAGTATATTGGTTTTCAAGCAGTAATAAAGGCATTATAAGCATTGTTTCACTCACTAACTAATCACCATACCTGACCTATTTTTGCCACACTACCTGATCATTATTTCTGGCTGTTTCTTCTTCTAATGCTATGTAAACATTGTCCTCCACATTGTCATCGATTGGGGAATCACTCTGGCCCTGAATAACTTTACTAGCCAGGTCACTGGTAACAGGTCCTTTGCCAAGACAATGTCGTGAGGGGGGGAGGGGGGAGGTTATGCAGTGTAAGGCATTGTCCCTGCTTGGTATCTTGTACAGGAATAGAGGAAGGTGTCCCGTGTAAACATACGAAAAATCACGTGCAAAAATTGAAAATTGTGCAAATTAGCGACCTTGCAATTGCACGACGTACTGGTACGTCGCCGGGACTGGCAAATACAAATCGTTGCAACGTACCCATACGTCGTCGGGACGGGGCGGGTTAATAATATTTTGTATCTGTAATGATATATCTTGCATTCACTGAGTATTATCTGGTATTGTCATTTTATCAGGGCTGACTTAGATAAATTTACTCTTGCTAATTTCGTGTTAATAGAGGCTATTGCAGTTAACCATATATTTAACCTGTTTTTTGCCATTACATTATCCTTATGAGTCCTGAATGTTTTGTTGTTAGTTTGAGCATTAAACTTTAACTTGTAATTTTACCTAACTCTTTTGTTTTGAACCTGGAACTTTACGGGACAGTAGTGATTTTTAGTATTCTCACTTAATGTGTACATTATCTTTCTCTGTTCCGTAACATAAATTTGGCGACCTCTTATCAGGATATTCAGGATATTATCATAAGGATATTGCTTGATATTTTGTGACTGTGATTTATTCATGATGTCTACTATTACTACACTTGATGAAGCCGAAGATTTTTTGTCAAATGTGCAAACAGTGTGTGATGTAGAAAACAGAACAAAGAATGAACTTAAGCTTGTTGCTCAACAATTGGGAATTGCTGTTCGTTCTCATCATTCTAAAGATCAAATTGTTGACATGATTAATGAAAGCTTGTTTAATGTAACTGCTCGAAATGAGCAAACGCAGATTGAATTAGCTAAGTTACAGCTAGCCCTGCAGGAGGCTCGTGCTAAGGAGGCTGAATTTCAGGCAAATGCTAAGGAGGCTGAGTTTCAGGCTCGTGCTAAGGAGGCTGAGGCACATGTTGAACTTGCTAGGATTCAGGCAGACCATGAGTATCGCATGAAACAAGGTGGAACTGGATCATCTAGCTCTGATGATTTTGATGTGGCTAAAAATGTTAAACTTGTCCCTCCTTTAATTGAATCTGATTTAACAAAGTATTTTCAGTTGTTTGAGAGGGTAGCTACAGGTTTTAATTGGCCCAAAAAGTACTGGCCAGTACTCCTTCAAACTGTTCTCACCGGTAAAGCTCAAGTAACTTATGCATCTTTGCCTCAGGATCAATCTGATAATTATGATGTAGTTAAGAGCTTGATTCTTAAGGCCTATGAGCTTGTTCCTGAAGCCTATAGAGTAAAATTTAGGACAACTTATAAGCAAGATAAGCAATCCCATGTTGAGTATGCAAAAATCAAAGAAGATCTGTTAGAGCAGTGGTTAAATTCTAAGAATGTGGATTCTGATTTTGACAAATTTAAGCAGATGATTTTGCTGGAGGACTTCAAAAGGTGTGTTAATAAAGATGTAAGCCTATATCTTGATGAGAGAAGAATAGATAATTTGTCTGATGCTGCAGTTTTAGCTGATGAATATGTTCTCACTCACAAGAGATATTCTAGAGAAAAAAGGAAAGCTGAGAGTAAGTACGTTGCCTCTACTCAGAGTACAGGTAATGGGAAAGACAATAAAGATGATGTTTCTCAGGAAGTAAATACCAGCTTCACCTCTAGATTTCAGAAAAGTAAATGTACTTATTGTAGTAAGCTTGGTCATACTACGGAGAAATGTTTCAGGAGACAGCGTGATGTGAACAAAAAGGAGTCTTTAAATATTCAGTCAATTGGTCTAGTGTCCACCCTTGAGAGTTCCCAGAATTCCTTAACTGAGTTAACTGAACCTGCTTTGAGGGGTAAATTAAATTCTCATGATGGAGCTCCTCTTTTGAGCAGTAACATGGGTGACACTCTCAAGAGTTCATGTGCTAATTTCCTGTCTGATGGTTTTGTCAGTCCTCTGGACAGTAATAACAGGAAATCAGTTAAAATATATCGTGATAGAGGTGCTTGCCAATCCCTTATGCTGACCAGTGTTCTAGGCTCTAATGTTAATTCCTCTGATGAAACTGTAATCTTACAAGGTGTAGGGAATAATTACTTCTCTGTCCCTCTGTGCAGTGTGAATTTAGAGTCTGGTTTTGTTAATGGTTCCGTTATGGTTGGGTTGCTTGAGACACTCCCAATGTCAGGTGTAACTTTCTTACTTGGAAATGATATTGGTGGAAGTCAAGTGTGTCCAGCTCCTCAGTTGTCTAGTGAGCCAGTGGCTGCGGCCCAGGATTGTGATGTCCCTGATGTGTTCTCTGCATGTGCTGTCACTAGGGCTAAGTCTAAAGGTACTGGTGACTTAGAGGATAATGATGATGATGATTGATGTTATCCTAGCTGACACTTTTCTTGCTAATTTGGACCACTCACCAGATGAGGCAGTACCCCGTAGTGTTGATAATTTGTCTCGTCAAGAGTTGGTTGAGTTGCAGGTCGCTGACCCTGAGTTGAAAGGTCTAGCTAACTCTGCTTGCAGTGAGGAAGAGTCAGCTGGTGCTTCTACTTGTTATCATATAAAGTCAGGAGTACTTATGAGGAAGTGGAGACCCCCAACAGCATCAGCCGACTGTGAATGGGAGGTTGTACATCAAGTTGTCATCCCTCGTGTTTGTAGGCAGGATATCATTAGAGTGGCTCATGATTCCAGTTTGGCAGGACACCTTGGAGTGAGGAAGACTGTGGCACGCATTTTGAAACACTTCTACTGGCCAGGTATCTTCAGGGATGTTTCCTGGTATTGTAAGTCTTGTCACACCTGTCAAGTTGTGGGGAAGTGTAATCAGACCGAATAGGTTGCACCTCTAGTTCCCATTCCTCCTTTTGAGGCGCCATTCACCCGTGTGTTGGTGGATATTGTGGGCCCTCTTCCTAAGACTTCTTCAGGATTTTCTTATGTGTTGACCCTGATTGATATGGCTACTCGTTATCCTGAAGCCATTCCACTTAGAAATAGCTCAGCAAAGAACGTGGTTAAGGAAATGCTAGGGTTCTTCACAAAGTTTGGTCTGCCCAAGGAGGTACAGTCAGACCGGGAAGTAATTTCATGTCAAATGTTTTCAAGCAGTCTCTGAAAGAGTTGGGCATCACCAAGATCACGTCTTCAGCTTACCATCCCCAGACTCAAGGAGCGTTGGAAAGATATCATCAAACACTCAAATCGATGCTCAAGAAATACTGTTTGGAATATCAGAAAGACTGGGATAAAGGTCTTCCATTCATTGTGTTTGCCTCAAGAGAATCTCCAAATGAATCACTGGGCTTCTCACCCTTTGAACTACTGTTTGGCCATGAAGTAAGAGGAACCCTTAAGCTACTCAAGGAATGCTGGCTGTCGGAGGAAGATGACGTCAACCTGCTGGAGTATGTGATGAAGTTCAAAGAACGGCTGTCCACTGCTTTACAGCTGGCGAGAGAGAATTTAGGAGCTGCTCAGGAGAAGATGAAGACTTGGTATGATAAGAAGTCCAGGTTACGCCACTTTCAGCCAGGAGATCAGGTTTTGATTCTGCTACCAGTGCATGGGCAACCTCTTCAAGCCAACTTTAGTGGTCCTTATTTCGTGGAGAAGAAACTCAGTGATGTCAACTATGTCATCGCCACACCAGATCGTAGAAAGAATAAGCAACTTTGTCACATCAACATGCTAAAATTATATCACAGACGGGACGAAAATAATCCAGTCTGCACTGTAGCTGTTCCACCCGAGTCTGCAAGTGAAGCTCTACCATGCACTATGAGCCTGAGTGATAGTTTGGGGAAGAATCCTGATATCATGAATGATCTCCAGACTAAGCTTTCTCATCTACCTCCCGAGGAAAGGCAGGAATTTTCGGCATTACTGCAGGAGTACCCGCAAGTGTTCCGTGCCACTCCAGGAAGAACCACTGTGTTGATGCATGATGTCGATGTTAGAGACGCAAAGCCAATTAAACTGCCTCCTTACCGTGTGAACCCAGTGAAAGTTCCTCTCATCCAGAAGGAGCTTGGCTACCTGTTGGACCACAAGATGATTGAGCCCTGTCAGAGCGTGTGGATTCTCCTGTCACGCTAGTTCCTAAGCCAGGTGGGTCACAGCGGCTTTGCATCGACTACAGACGTGTTAATCAGATAACCAAAACAGACACTTACCCTCTCCCTTGCGTGGAAGATTGCAGAGACAAGATCGGAAAGGCTAGGTACATAAGTAAGTTTGACTTGTTAAAGGGATACTGGCAAGTACCTATGACTGAACGTGCTAGGGAGATCTCATGTTTTGTAACACTAGGAAAGACTTTTGCATGTTCTGTAATGCCATATGGTATGAAGAATGCACCAGCCACATTTCAGAAGCTCATGAATGTTGTAACAGAGAGTTTGGCAGGGTGTGTTGTTTATATTGATGATGTATTAATCTTCAGTGACAACTGGAAAGATCACCTATGCCATGTCAGTAAATTTCTTGAGCGTTTGGTTCAGGCTAATCTTGTAGCTAATTTATCAAAGTGTGAGTTTGGTCAAGCTAAAGTTCAGTACCTTGGGTACGTAATTGGTGATGGACATGTTGCACCACCAAGAGCTAAGGTTCAGGTTATAAGTGATCTTCCCAGACCTAAAAGTAGGAAAGAGCTACAAAGATTTTTGGGAATGGTAGGTTATTACAGGAGATTTGTTCTTAACTTTTCAATTCTTGTATCACCACTTACAGACCTACTGAAAAAGATCGTTAAATTTGTCTGGACCGATAACTGTGAATCCTCTTTCAACAAACTTAAAGCTATCCTATTAAGTCAGCCAGTGCTCGCTACTCCAAATTTTGCTAAGCCTTTTAAGATGGCTGTTGATGCAAGTGATACAGGAGCTGGGGCTGTTTTGCTGCAAGAGGATGATCAGGGTATTGAACACCCTGTATCTTATTACAGTAAGAAGTTCACTCCACCTCAAAAGAACTACTCAACTATTGAGAAAGAGCTTTTGGCCTTGATTTTGGGTTTACAGCATTTTTCATTTTATTTGTGTTCTGGTTTTGACCCCATAGTCATGTATACCGATCATAACCCACTGAAATTCCTTAGTAAGTTTAAAGATAGAAATCAGAGATTGACAAGATGGAGTCTACTTCTTCAGGAGTATTCATTAGACATACAACATATCAAGGGGAAAGAAAATGTTATTGCAGATTGCTTATCTAGACTTTAGACAGATTGTTTTAGAGTAATAAGAAATTTCCTTTGTAAATTTCGTTTTTGTGGGGAGGTGTTACATAGCCTGTGATTTCATCATCCTTTGTGTAATTCTAACGTACAGTATGCTGCATGTTTGATCACGAGCGTGTTCTACCTCACTCCCTCCTCCTCCCTTATAGTAGAGTAAGTCGTTCTTTCTGTTGTTCAGAGCAGGAGTGTCAACTCTTTGTCCCCTCTGGCTTCATTTGCGCGTCCTTCTTACAAGTTGTATCAAGCTCTGCCGGCCCCTATATAATGAGCTCAGTCCCTGCATTATTGCCACTTAGATCTACTCCTCATTTTGTTCACATCTCTGTCCTCCCCTGTACAGTTGTTATTATTGTGAGTGCTCAGGAAGTCTCCAACCATCTAGCAGCTGTGTAATTTGAGTATAAGTGTTATTGCATTTTTTCTTGTACTGTGTAGCATAAGGTGTTAGTTCTTGGGCCTAGTGGGGTTTTTGTGATTCATGTGTTTGGGATGTCAGCCCTTATTAATAATATTTTGTATCTGTAATGATATATCTTGCATTCACTGAGTATTATCTGGTATTGTCATTTTATCAGGGCTGACTTAGATAAATTTACTCTTGCTAATTTCGTGTTAATAGAGGCTATTGCAGTTAACCATATATTTAACCTGTTTTTTGCCATTACATTATCCTTATGAGTCCTGAATGTTTTGTTGTTAGTTTGAGCATTAAACTTTAACTTGTAATTTTACCTAACTCTTTTGTTTTGAACCTGGAACTTTACGGGACAGTAGTGATTTTTAGTATTCTCACTTAATGTGTACATTATCTTTCTCTGTTCCGTAACATAAATTTGGCGACCTCTTATCAGGATATTCAGGATATTATCATAAGGATATTGCTTGATATTTTGTGACTGTGATTTATTCATGATGTCTACTATTACTACACTTGATGAAGCCGAAGATTTTTTGTCAAATGTGCAAACAGTGTGTGATGTAGAAAACAGAACAAAGAATGAACTTAAGCTTGTTGCTCAACAATTGGGAATTGCTGTTCGTTCTCATCATTCTAAAGATCAAATTGTTGACATGATTAATGAAAGCTTGTTTAATGTAACTGCTCGAAATGAGCAAACGCAGATTGAATTAGCTAAGTTACAGCTAGCCCTGCAGGAGGCTCGTGCTAAGGAGGCTGAATTTCAGGCAAATGCTAAGGAGGCTGAGTTTCAGGCTCGTGCTAAGGAGGCTGAGGCACATGTTGAACTTGCTAGGATTCAGGCAGACCATGAGTATCGCATGAAACAAGGTGGAACTGGATCATCTAGCTCTGATGATTTTGATGTGGCTAAAAATGTTAAACTTGTCCCTCCTTTAATTGAATCTGATTTAACAAAGTATTTTCAGTTGTTTGAGAGGGTAGCTACAGGTTTTAATTGGCCCAAAAAGTACTGGCCAGTACTCCTTCAAACTGTTCTCACCGGTAAAGCTCAAGTAACTTATGCATCTTTGCCTCAGGATCAATCTGATAATTATGATGTAGTTAAGAGCTTGATTCTTAAGGCCTATGAGCTTGTTCCTGAAGCCTATAGAGTAAAATTTAGGACAACTTATAAGCAAGATAAGCAATCCCATGTTGAGTATGCAAAAATCAAAGAAGATCTGTTAGAGCAGTGGTTAAATTCTAAGAATGTGGATTCTGATTTTGACAAATTTAAGCAGATGATTTTGCTGGAGGACTTCAAAAGGTGTGTTAATAAAGATGTAAGCCTATATCTTGATGAGAGAAGAATAGATAATTTGTCTGATGCTGCAGTTTTAGCTGATGAATATGTTCTCACTCACAAGAGATATTCTAGAGAAAAAAGGAAAGCTGAGAGTAAGTACGTTGCCTCTACTCAGAGTACAGGTAATGGGAAAGACAATAAAGATGATGTTTCTCAGGAAGTAAATACCAGCTTCACCTCTAGATTTCAGAAAAGTAAATGTACTTATTGTAGTAAGCTTGGTCATACTACGGAGAAATGTTTCAGGAGACAGCGTGATGTGAACAAAAAGGAGTCTTTAAATATTCAGTCAATTGGTCTAGTGTCCACCCTTGAGAGTTCCCAGAATTCCTTAACTGAGTTAACTGAACCTGCTTTGAGGGGTAAATTAAATTCTCATGATGGAGCTCCTCTTTTGAGCAGTAACATGGGTGACACTCTCAAGAGTTCATGTGCTAATTTCCTGTCTGATGGTTTTGTCAGTCCTCTGGACAGTAATAACAGGAAATCAGTTAAAATATATCGTGATAGAGGTGCTTGCCAATCCCTTATGCTGACCAGTGTTCTAGGCTCTAATGTTAATTCCTCTGATGAAACTGTAATCTTACAAGGTGTAGGGAATAATTACTTCTCTGTCCCTCTGTGCAGTGTGAATTTAGAGTCTGGTTTTGTTAATGGTTCCGTTATGGTTGGGTTGCTTGAGACACTCCCAATGTCAGGTGTAACTTTCTTACTTGGAAATGATATTGGTGGAAGTCAAGTGTGTCCAGCTCCTCAGTTGTCTAGTGAGCCAGTGGCTGCGGCCCAGGATTGTGATGTCCCTGATGTGTTCTCTGCATGTGCTGTCACTAGGGCTAAGTCTAAAGGTACTGGTGACTTAGAGGATAATGATGATGATGATGATGTTATCCTAGCTGACACTTTTCTTGCTAATTTGGACCACTCACCAGATGAGGCAGTACCCCGTAGTGTTGATAATTTGTCTCGTCAAGAGTTGGTTGAGTTGCAGGTCGCTGACCCTGAGTTGAAAGGTCTAGCTAACTCTGCTTGCAGTGAGGAAGAGTCAGCTGGTGCTTCTACTTGTTATCATATAAAGTCAGGAGTACTTATGAGGAAGTGGAGACCCCCAACAGCATCAGCCGACTGTGAATGGGAGGTTGTACATCAAGTTGTCATCCCTCGTGTTTGTAGGCAGGATATCATTAGAGTGGCTCATGATTCCAGTTTGGCAGGACACCTTGGAGTGAGGAAGACTGTGGCACGCATTTTGAAACACTTCTACTGGCCAGGTATCTTCAGGGATGTTTCCTGGTATTGTAAGTCTTGTCACACCTGTCAAGTTGTGGGGAAGTGTAATCAGACCGAATAGGTTGCACCTCTAGTTCCCATTCCTCCTTTTGAGGCGCCATTCACCCGTGTGTTGGTGGATATTGTGGGCCCTCTTCCTAAGACTTCTTCAGGATTTTCTTATGTGTTGACCCTGATTGATATGGCTACTCGTTATCCTGAAGCCATTCCACTTAGAAATAGCTCAGCAAAGAACGTGGTTAAGGAAATGCTAGGGTTCTTCACAAAGTTTGGTCTGCCCAAGGAGGTACAGTCAGACCGGGGAAGTAATTTCATGTCAAATGTTTTCAAGCAGTCTCTGAAAGAGTTGGGCATCACCAAGATCACGTCTTCAGCTTACCATCCCCAGACTCAAGGAGCGTTGGAAAGATATCATCAAACACTCAAATCGATGCTCAAGAAATACTGTTTGGAATATCAGAAAGACTGGGATAAAGGTCTTCCATTCATTGTGTTTGCCTCAAGAGAATCTCCAAATGAATCACTGGGCTTCTCACCCTTTGAACTACTGTTTGGCCATGAAGTAAGAGGAACCCTTAAGCTACTCAAGGAATGCTGGCTGTCGGAGGAAGATGACGTCAACCTGCTGGAGTATGTGATGAAGTTCAAAGAACGGCTGTCCACTGCTTTACAGCTGGCGAGAGAGAATTTAGGAGCTGCTCAGGAGAAGATGAAGACTTGGTATGATAAGAAGTCCAGGTTACGCCACTTTCAGCCAGGAGATCAGGTTTTGATTCTGCTACCAGTGCATGGGCAACCTCTTCAAGCCAACTTTAGTGGTCCTTATTTCGTGGAGAAGAAACTCAGTGATGTCAACTATGTCATCGCCACACCAGATCGTAGAAAGAATAAGCAACTTTGTCACATCAACATGCTAAAATTATATCACAGACGGGACGAAAATAATCCAGTCTGCACTGTAGCTGTTCCACCCGAGTCTGCAAGTGAAGCTCTACCATGCACTATGAGCCTGAGTGATAGTTTGGGGAAGAATCCTGATATCATGAATGATCTCCAGACTAAGCTTTCTCATCTACCTCCCGAGGAAAGGCAGGAATTTTCGGCATTACTGCAGGAGTACCCGCAAGTGTTCCGTGCCACTCCAGGAAGAACCACTGTGTTGATGCATGATGTCGATGTTAGAGACGCAAAGCCAATTAAACTGCCTCCTTACCGTGTGAACCCAGTGAAAGTTCCTCTCATCCAGAAGGAGCTTGGCTACCTGTTGGACCACAAGATGATTGAGCCCTGTCAGAGCGTGTGGATTCTCCTGTCACGCTAGTCCCTAAGCCAGGTGGGTCACAGCGGCTTTGCATCGACTACAGACGTGTTAATCAGATAACCAAAACAGACACTTACCCTCTCCCTTGCGTGGAAGATTGCAGAGACAAGATCGGAAAGGCTAGGTACATAAGTAAGTTTGACTTGTTAAAGGGATACTGGCAAGTACCTATGACTGAACGTGCTAGGGAGATCTCATGTTTTGTAACACTAGGAAAGACTTTTGCATGTTCTGTAATGCCATATGGTATGAAGAATGCACCAGCCACATTTCAGAAGCTCATGAATGTTGTAACAGAGAGTTTGGCAGGGTGTGTTGTTTATATTGATGATGTATTAATCTTCAGTGACAACTGGAAAGATCACCTATGCCATGTCAGTAAATTTCTTGAGCGTTTGGTTCAGGCTAATCTTGTAGCTAATTTATCAAAGTGTGAGTTTGGTCAAGCTAAAGTTCAGTACCTTGGGTACGTAATTGGTGATGGACATGTTGCACCACCAAGAGCTAAGGTTCAGGTTATAAGTGATCTTCCCAGACCTAAAAGTAGGAAAGAGCTACAAAGATTTTTGGGAATGGTAGGTTATTACAGGAGATTTGTTCTTAACTTTTCAATTCTTGTATCACCACTTACAGACCTACTGAAAAAGGGAGTTAAATTTGTCTGGACCGATAACTGTGAATCCTCTTTCAACAAACTTAAAGCTATCCTATTAAGTCAGCCAGTGCTCGCTACTCCAAATTTTGCTAAGCCTTTTAAGATGGCTGTTGATGCAAGTGATACAGGAGCTGGGGCTGTTTTGCTGCAAGAGGATGATCAGGGTATTGAACACCCTGTATCTTATTACAGTAAGAAGTTCACTCCACCTCAAAAGAACTACTCAACTATTGAGAAAGAGCTTTTGGCCTTGATTTTGGGTTTACAGCATTTTTCATTTTATTTGTGTTCTGGTTTTGACCCCATAGTCATGTATACCGATCATAACCCACTGAAATTCCTTAGTAAGTTTAAAGATAGAAATCAGAGATTGACAAGATGGAGTCTACTTCTTCAGGAGTATTCATTAGACATACAACATATCAAGGGGAAAGAAAATGTTATTGCAGATTGCTTATCTAGACTTTAGACAGATTGTTTTAGAGTAATAAGAAATTTCCTTTGTAAATTTCTTTTTTGTGGGGAGGTGTTACATAGCCTGTGATTTCATCATCCTTTGTGTAATTCTAACGTACAGTATG
This sequence comes from Coenobita brevimanus, assembly GCF_032717465.1. Taxonomy (NCBI): domain Eukaryota; kingdom Metazoa; phylum Arthropoda; class Malacostraca; order Decapoda; family Coenobitidae; genus Coenobita; species Coenobita brevimanus. The sequence goes on along the minus strand of NW_027644939.1, from coordinate 372 downwards.
CTGCATGTTTGATCACGAGCGTGTTCTACCTCACTCCCTCCTCCTCCCTTATAGTAGAGTAAGTCGTTCTTTCTGTTGTTCAGAGCAGGAGTGTCAACTCTTTGTCCCCTCTGGCTTCATTTGCGCGTCCTTCTTACAAGTTGTATCAAGCTCTGCCGGCCCCTATATAATGAGCTCAGTCCCTGCATTATTGCCACTTAGATCTACTCCTCATTTTGTTCACATCTCTGTCCTCCCCTGTACAGTTGTTATTATTGTGAGTGCTCAGGAAGTCTCCAACCATCTAGCAGCTGTGTAATTTGAGTATAAGTGTTATTGCATTTTTTCTTGTACTGTGTAGCATAAGGTGTTAGTTCTTGGGCCTAGTGGGGT
>NW_027644938.1:0-4995 GCF_032717465.1 Coenobita brevimanus | reverse complement strand
CTTCTCTGTCCCTCTGTGCAGTGTGAATTTAGAGTCTGGTTTTGTTAATGGTTCCGTTATGGTTGGGTTGGTTGAGACACTCCCAATGTCAGGTGTAACTTTCTTACTTGGAAATGATATTGGTGGAAGTCAAGTGTGTCCAGCTCCTCAGTTGTCTAGTGAGCCAGTGGCTGCGGCCCAGGACTGTGATGTCCCTGATGTGTTCTCTGCATGTGCTGTCACTAGGGCTAAGTCTAAAGGTACTGGTGACTTAGAGGATAATGATGATGATGATGTTATCCTAGCTGACACTTTTCTTGCTAATTTGGACCACTCACCAGATGAGGCAGTACCCCGTAGTGTTGATAATTTGTCTCGTCAAGAGTTGGTTGAGTTGCAGGTCGCTGACCCTGAGTTGAAAGGTCTAGCTAACTCTGCTTGCAGTGAGGAAGAGTCAGCTGGTGCTTCTACTTGTTATCATATAAAGTCAGGAGTACTTATGAGGAAGTGGAGACCCCCAACAGCATCAGCCGACTGTGAATGGGAGGTTGTACATCCAGTTGTCATCCCTCGTGTTTGTAGGCAGGATATCATTAGAGTGGCTCATGATTCCAGTTTGGCAGGACACCTTGGAGTGAGGAAGACTGTGGCACGCATTTTGAAACACTTCTACTGGCCAGGTATCTTCAGGGATGTTTCCTGATATTGTAAGGCTTGTCACACCTGTCAAGTTGTGGGGAAGTGTAATCAGACCGAAAAGGTTGCACCTCTAGTTCCCATTCCTCCTTTTGAGGCGCCATTCACCCGTGTGTTGGTGGATATTGTGGGCCCTCTTCCTAAGACTTCTTCAGGATTTTCTTATGTGTTGACCCTGATTGATATGGCTACTCGTTATCCTGAAGCCATTCCACTTAGAAATAGCTCAGCAAAGAACGTGGTTAAGGAAATGCTAGGGTTCTTCACAAAGTTTGGTCTGCCCAAGGAGGTACAGTCAGACCGGGGAAGTAATTTCATGTCAAATGTTTTCAAGCAGTCTCTGAAAGAGTTGGGCATCACCCAGATCACGTCTTCAGCTTACCATCCCCAGACTCAAGGAGCGTTGGAGAGATATCATCAAACACTCAAATCGATGCTCAAGAAATACTGTTTGGAATATCAGAAAGACTGGGATAAAGGTCTTCCATTCATTGTGTTTGCCTCAAGAGAATCTCCAAATGAATCACTGGGCTTCTCACCCTTTGAACTACTGTTTGGCCATGAAGTAAGAGGAACCCTTAAGCTACTCAAGGAATGCTGGCTGTCGGAGGAAGATGACGTCAACCTGCTGGAGTATGTGATGAAGTTCAAAGAACGGCTGTCCACTGCTTTACAGCTGGCGAGAGAGAATTTAGGAGAAGATGAAGACTTGGTATGATAAGAAGTCCAGGTTACGCCACTTTCAGCCAGGAGATCAGGTTTTGATTCTGCTACCAGTGCATGGGCAACCTCTTCAAGCCAACTTTAGTGGTCCTTATTTCGTGGAGAAGAAACTCAGTGATGTCAACTATGTCATCGCCACACCAGATCGTAGAAAGAATAAGCAACTTTGTCACATCAACATGCTAAAGTTATATCACAGGCGGGACGAAAATAATCCAGTCTGCACTGTAGCTGTTCCACCCGAGTCTGCAAGTGAAGCTCTACCATGCACTATGAGCCTGAGTGATAGTTTGGGGAAGAATCCTGATATCATGAATGATCTCCAGACTAAGCTTTCTCATCTACCTCCCGAGGAAAGGCAGGAATTTTCGGCATTACTGCAGGAGTACCCGCAAGTGTTCCGTGCCACTCCAGGAAGAACCACTGTGTTGATGCATGATGTCGATGTTAGAGACGCAAAGCCAATTAAACTGCCTCCTTACCTTGTGAACCCAGTGAAAGTTCCTCTCATCCAGAAGGAGCTTGGCTACCTGTTGGACCACAAGATGATTGAGCCCTGTCAGAGCGTGTGGATTCTCCTGTCACGCTAGTCCCTAAGCCAGGTGGGTCACAGCGGCTTTGCATCGACTACAGACGTGTTAATCAGATAACCAAAACAGACACTTACCCTCTCCCTCGCGTGGAAGATTGCATAGACATGATCGGAAAGGCAAGGTACATAAGTAAGTTTGACTTGTTAAAGGGATACTGGCAAGTACCTATGACTGAACGTGCTAGGGAGATCTCATGTTTTGTAACACTAGGAAAGACTTTTGCATGTTCTGTAATGCCATATGGTATGAAGAATGCACCAGCCACATTTCAGAAGCTCATGAATGTTGTAACAGAGAGTTTGGCAGGGTGTGTTGTTTATATTGATGATGTATTAATCTTCAGTGACAACTGGAAAGATCACCTATGCCATGTCAGTAAATTTCTTGAGCGTTTGGTTCAGGCTAATCTTGTAGCTAATTTATCAAAGTGTGAGTTTGGTCAAGCTAAAGTTCAGTACCTTGGGTACGTAATTGATGATGGACATGTTGCACCACCAAGAGCTAAGGTTCAGGTTATAAGTGATCTTCCCAGACCTAAAAGTAGGAAAGAGCTACAAAGATTTTTGGGAATGGTAGGTTATTACAGGAGATTTGTTCTTAACTTTTCAATTCTTGTATCACCACTTACAGACCTACTGAAAAAGAGAGTTAAATTTGTCTGGACCGATAACTGTGAATCCTCTTTCAACAAACTTAAAGCTATCCTATTAAGTCAGCCAGTGCTCGCTACTCCAAATTTTGCTAAGCCTTTTAAGATGGCTGTTGATGCAAGTGATACAGGAGCTGGGGCTGTTTTGCTGCAAGAGGATGATCAGGGTATTGAACACCCTGTATCTTATTACAGTAAGAAGTTCACTCCACCTCAAAAGAACTACTCAACTATTGAGAAAGAGCTTTTGGCCTTGATTTTGGGTTTACAGCATTTTTCATTTTATTTGTGTTCTGGTTTTGACCCCATAGTCATTTATACCGATCATAACCCACTGAAATTCCTTAGTAAGTTTAAAGATAGAAATCAGAGATTGACAAGATGGAGTCTACTTCTTCAGGAGTATTCATTAGACATACAACATATCAAGGGGAAAGAAAATGTTATTGCAGATTGCTTATCTAGACTTTAGACAGATTGTTTTAGAGTAATAAGAAATTTCCTTTGTAAATTTCTTTTTTGTGGGGAGGTGTTACATAGCCTGTGATTTCATCATCCTTTGTGTAATTCTAACGCACAGTATGCTGCATGTTTGATCACGAGCGTGTTCTACCTCACTCCCTCCTCCTCCCTTATAGTAGAGTAAGTCGTTCTTTCTGTTGTTCAGAGCAGGAGTGTCAACTCTTTGTCCCCTCTGGCTTCAATTGCGCGTCCTTCTTACAAGTTGTATCAAGCTCTGCCGGCCCCTATATAATGAGCTCAGTCTCTGCATTATTGCCACTTAGATCTACTCCTCATTTTGTTTACATCTCTGTCCTCCCCTGTACAGTTGTTATTATTATTGTGAGTGCTCAGGAAGTCTCCAACCATCTAGCAGCTGTGTAATTTGAGTATAAGTGTTATTGCATTTTTTCTTGTACTGTGTAGCATAAGGTGTTAGTTCTTGGGCCTAGTGGGATTTTTGTGATTCATGTGTTTGGGATGTCAGCCCTTATTAATAATATTTTGTATCTGTAATGATATATCTTGCATTCACTGAGTATTATCTGGTATTGTCATTTTATCAGGGCTGACTTAGATAAATTTACTCTTGCTAATTTCGTGTTAATAGAGGCTATTGCAGTTAACCATATATTTAACCTGTTTTTTGCCATTACATTATCCTTATGAGTCCTGAATGTTTTGTTGTTAGTTTGAGCATTAAACTTTAACTTGTAATTTTACCTAACTCTTTTGTTTTGAACCTGGAACTTTACGGGACATTAGTGATTTTTAGTATTCTCACTTAATGTGTACATTATCTTTCTCTGTTCCGTAACATAAATTTGGCGACCTCTTATCAGGATATTCAGGATATTATCATAAGGATATTGCTTGATATTTTGTGACTGTGATTTATTCATGATGTCTACTATTACTACACTTGATGAAGCCGAAGATTTTTTGTCAAATGTGCAACCGGTGTGTGATGTAGAAAACAGAACAAAGAATGAACTTAAGCTTGTTGCTCAACAATTGGGAATTGCTGTTCGTTCTCATCATTCTAAAGATCAAATTGTTGACATGATTAATGAAAGCTTGTTTAATGTAACTGCTCGAAATGAGCTAACGCAGATTGAATTAGCTAAGTTACAGCTAGCCCTGCAGGAGGCTCGTGCTAAGGAGGCTGAATTTCAGGCAAATGCTAAGGAGGCTGAGTTTCAGACTCGTGCTAAGGAGGCTGAGGCACAAGTTGAACTTGCTAGGATTCAGGCAGACCATGAGTATCGCATGAAACAAGGTGGAACTGGATCATCTAGCTCTGATGATTTTGATGTGGCTAAAAATGTTAAACTTGTCCCTCCTTTTAATGAATCTGATTTAACAAAGTATTTTCAGTTGTTTGAGAGGGTAGCTACAGGTTTTAATTGGCCCAAAAAGTACTGGCCAGTACTTCTTCAAACTGTTCTCACCGGTAAAGCTCAAGTAACTTATGCATCTTTGCCTCAGGATCAATCTGATAATTATGATGTAGTTAAGAGCTTGATTCTTAAGGCCTATGAGCTTGTTCCTGAAGCCTATAGAGTAAAATTTAGGACAACTTATAAGCAAGATAAGCAATCCCATGTTGAGTATGCAAAAATCAAAGAAGATCTGTTAGAGCAGTGGTTAAATTCTAAGAATGTGGATTCTGATTTTGACAAATTTAAGCAGATGATTTTGCTGGAGGACTTCAAAAGGTGTGTTAATAAAGATGTAAGCCTATATCTTGATGAGAGAAGAATAGATAATTTGTCTGATGCTGCAGTTTTAGCTGATGAATATGTTCTCACTCACAAGAGATATTCTAGAGAAAAAAGGAAAGCTGAGAGTAAG
>NW_027644937.1:0-4995 GCF_032717465.1 Coenobita brevimanus | reverse complement strand
TTTTGTGATTCATGTGTTTGGGATGTCAGCCCTTATTAATAATATTTTGTATCTGTAATGATATATCTTGCATTCACTGAGTATTATCTGGTATTGTCATTTTATCAGGGCTGACTTAGATAAATTTACTCTTGCTAATTTCGTGTTAATAGAGGCTATTGCAGTTAACCATATATTTAACCTGTTTTTTGCCATTACATTATCCTTATGAGTCCTGAATGTTTTGTTGTTAGTTTGAGCATTAAACTTTAACTTGTAATTTTACCTAACTCTTTTGTTTTGAACCTGGAACTTTACGGGACAGTAGTGATTTTTAGTATTCTCACTTAATGTGTACATTATCTTTCTCTGTTCCGTAACATAAATTTGGCGACCTCTTATCAGGATATTCAGGATATTATCATAAGGATATTGCTTGATATTTTGTGACTGTGATTTATTCATGATGTCTACTATTACTACACTTGATGAAGCCGAAGATTTTTTGTCAAATGTGCAAACAGTGTGTGATGTAGAAAACAGAACAAAGAATGAACTTAAGCTTGTTGCTCAACAATTGGGAATTGCTGTTCGTTCTCATCATTCTAAAGATCAAATTGTTGACATGATTAATGAAAGCTTGTTTAATGTAACTGCTCGAAATGAGCAAACGCAGATTGAATTAGCTAAGTTACAGCTAGCCCTGCAGGAGGCTCGTGCTAAGGAGGCTGAATTTCAGGCAAATGCTAAGGAGGCTGAGTTTCAGGCTCGTGCTAAGGAAGCTGAGGCACATGTTGAACTTGCTAGGATTCAGGCAGACCATGAGTATCGCATGAAACAAGGTGGAACTGGATCATCTAGCTCTGATGATTTTGATGTGGCTAAAAATGTTAAACTTGTCCCTCCTTTAATTGAATCTGATTTAACAAAGTATTTTCAGTTGTTTGAGAGGGTAGCTACAGGTTTTAATTGGCCCAAAAAGTACTGGCCAGTACTCCTTCAAACAGTTCTCACCGGTAAAGCTCAAGTAACTTATGCATCTTTGCCTCAGGATCAATCTGATAATTATGATGTAGTTAAGAGCTTGATTCTTAAGGCCTATGAGCTTGTTCCTGAAGCCTATAGAGTAAAATTTAGGACAACTTATAAGCAAGATAAGCAATCCCATGTTGAGTATGCAAAAATCAAAGAAGATCTGTTAGAGCAGTGGTTAAATTCTAAGAATGTGGATTCTGATTTTGACAAATTTAAGCAGATGATTTTGCTGGAGGACTTCAAAAGGTGTGTTAATAAAGATGTAAGCCTATATCTTGATGAGAGAAGAATAGATAATTTGTCTGATGCTGCAGTTTTAGCTGATGAATATGTTCTCACTCACAAGATATATTCTAGAGAAAAAAGGAAAGCTGAGAGTAAGTACGTTGCCTCTACTCAGAGTACAGGTAATGGGAAAGACAATAAAGATGATGTTTCTCAGGAAGTAAATACCAGCTTCACCTCTAGATTTCAGAAAAGTAAATGTACTTATTGTAGTAAGCTTGGTCATACTACGGAGAAATGTTTCAGGAGACAGCGTGATGTGAACAAAAAGGAGTCTTTAAATATTCAGTCAATTGGTCTAGTGTCCACCCTTGAGAGTTCCCAGAATTCCTTAACTGAGTTAACTGAACCTGCTTTGAGGGGTAAATTAAATTCTCATGATGGAGCTCCTCTTTTGAGCAGTAACATGGGTGACACTCTCAAGAGTTCATGTGCTAATTTCCTGTCTGATGGTTTTGTCAGTCCTCTGGACAGTAATAACAGGAAATCAGTTAAAATATATCGTGATAGAGGTGCTTGCCAATCCCTTATGCTGACCAGTGTTCTAGGCTCTAATGTTAATTCCTCTGATGAAACTGTAATCTTACAAGGTGTAGGGAATAATTACTTCTCTGTCCCTCTGTGCAGTGTGAATTTAGAGTCTGGTTTTGTTAATGGTTCCGTTATGGTTGGGTTGCTTGAGACACTCCCAATGTCAGGTGTAACTTTCTTACTTGGAAATGATATTGGTGGAAGTCAAGTGTGTCCAGCTCCTCAGTTGTCTAGTGAGCCAGTGGCTGCGGCCCAGGATTGTGATGTCCCTGATGTGTTCTCTGCATGTGCTGTCACTAGGGCTAAGTCTAAAGGTACTGGTGACTTAGAGGATAATGATGATGATGATGATGTTATCCTAGCTGACACTTTTCTTGCTAATTTGGACCACTCACCAGATGAGGCAGTACCCCGTAGTGTTGATAATTTGTCTCGTCAAGAGTTGGTTGAGTTGCAGGTCGCTGACCCTGAGTTGAAAGGTCTAGCTAACTCTGCTTGCAGTGAGGAAGAGTCAGCTGGTGCTTCTACTTGTTATCATATAAAGTCAGGAGTACTTATGAGGAAGTGGAGACCCCCAACAGCATCAGCCGACTGTGAATGGGAGGTTGTACATCAAGTTGTCATCCCTCGTGTTTGTAGGCAGGATATCATTAGAGTGGCTCATGATTCCAGTTTGGCAGGACACCTTGGAGTGAGGAAGACTGTGGCACGCATTTTGAAACACTTCTACTGGCCAGGTATCTTCAGGGATGTTTCCTGGTATTGTAAGTCTTGTCACACCTGTCAAGTTGTGGGGAAGTGTAATCAGACCGAATAGGTTGCACCTCTAGTTCCCATTCCTCCTTTTGAGGCGCCATTCACCCGTGTGTTGGTGGATATTGTGGGCCCTCTTCCTAAGACTTCTTCAGGATTTTCTTATGTGTTGACCCTGATTGATATGGCTACTCGTTATCCTGAAGCCATTCCACTTAGAAATAGCTCAGCAAAGAACGTGGTTAAGGAAATGCTAGGGTTCTTCACAAAGTTTGGTCTGCCCAAGGAGGTACAGTCAGACCGGGAAGTAATTTCATGTCAAATGTTTTCAAGCAGTCTCTGAAAGAGTTGGGCATCACCAAGATCACGTCTTCAGCTTACCATCCCCAGACTCAAGGAGCGTTGGAAAGATATCATCAAACACTCAAATCGATGCTCAAGAAATACTGTTTGGAATATCAGAAAGACTGGGATAAAGGTCTTCCATTCATTGTGTTTGCCTCAAGAGAATCTCCAAATGAATCACTGGGCTTCTCACCCTTTGAACTACTGTTTGGCCATGAAGTAAGAGGAACCCTTAAGCTACTCAAGGAATGCTGGCTGTCGGAGGAAGATGACGTCAACCTGCTGGAGTATGTGATGAAGTTCAAAGAACGGCTGTCCACTGCTTTACAGCTGGCGAGAGAGAATTTAGGAGCTGCTCAGGAGAAGATGAAGACTTGGTATGATAAGAAGTCCAGGTTACGCCACTTTCAGCCAGGAGATCAGGTTTTGATTCTGCTACCAGTGCATGGGCAACCTCTTCAAGCCAACTTTAGTGGTCCTTATTTCGTGGAGAAGAAACTCAGTGATGTCAACTATGTCATCGCCACACCAGATCGTAGAAAGAATAAGCAACTTTGTCACATCAACATGCTAAAATTATATCACAGACGGGACGAAAATAATCCAGTCTGCACTGTAGCTGTTCCACCCGAGTCTGCAAGTGAAGCTCTACCATGCACTATGAGCCTGAGTGATAGTTTGGGGAAGAATCCTGATATCATGAATGATCTCCAGACTAAGCTTTCTCATCTACCTCCCGAGGAAAGGCAGGAATTTTCGGCATTACTGCAGGAGTACCCGCAAGTGTTCCGTGCCACTCCAGGAAGAACCACTGTGTTGATGCATGATGTCGATGTTAGAGACGCAAAGCCAATTAAACTGCCTCCTTACCGTGTGAACCCAGTGAAAGTTCCTCTCATCCAGAAGGAGCTTGGCTACCTGTTGGACCACAAGATGATTGAGCCCTGTCAGAGCGTGTGGATTCTCCTGTCACGCTAGTCCCTAAGCCAGGTGGGTCACAGCGGCTTTGCATCGACTACAGACGTGTTAATCAGATAAACAAAACAGACACTTACCCTCTCCCTTGCGTGGAAGATTGCAGAGACAAGATCGGAAAGGCTAGGTACATAAGTAAGTTTGACTTGTTAAAGGGATACTGGCAAGTACCTATGACTGAACGTGCTAGGGAGATCTCATGTTTTGTAACACTAGGAAAGACTTTTGCATGTTCTGTAATGCCATATGGTATGAAGAATGCACCAGCCACATTTCAGAAGCTCATGAATGTTGTAACAGAGAGTTTGGCAGGGTGTGTTGTTTATATTGATGATGTATTAATCTTCAGTGACAACTGGAAAGATCACCTATGCCATGTCAGTAAATTTCTTGAGCGTTTGGTTCAGGCTAATCTTGTAGCTAATTTATCAAAGTGTGAGTTTGGTCAAGCTAAAGTTCAGTACCTTGGGTACGTAATTGGTGATGGACATGTTGCACCACCAAGAGCTAAGGTTCAGGTTATAAGTGATCTTCCCAGACCTAAAAGTAGGAAAGAGCTACAAAGATTTTTGGGAATGGTAGGTTATTACAGGAGATTTGTTCTTAACTTTTCAATTCTTGTATCACCACTTACAGACCTACTGAAAAAGGGAGTTAAATTTGTCTGGACCGATAACTGTGAATCCTCTTTCAACAAACTTAAAGCTATCCTATTAAGTCAGCCAGTGCTCGCTACTCCAAATTTTGCTAAGCCTTTTAAGATGGCTGTTGATGCAAGTGATACAGGAGCTGGGGCTGTTTTGCTGCAAGAGGATGATCAGGGTATTGAACACCCTGTATCTTATTACAGTAAGAAGTTCACTCCACCTCAAAAGAACTACTCAACTATTGAGAAAGAGCTTTTGGCCTTGATTTTGGGTTTACAGCATTTTTCATTTTATTTGTGTTCTGGTTTTGACCCCATAGTCATGTATACCGATCATAACCCACTGAAATTCCTTAGTAAGTTTAAAGATAGAAATCAGAGATTGACAAGATGGAGTCTACTTCTTCAGGAGTATTCATTAGACATACAACATATCAAGGGGAAAG